>NC_090248.1:61665611-61755611 GCF_037325665.1 Littorina saxatilis | reverse complement strand
CCACCGGGGGCCTACTGCGGCCCCCGGACCCCCACAGGAATTTCATTGTCAGAAAGTTGGCAGCTATGCATTACATGTTACTGGACTGTTTGCATTGTTTGATCGAGTGATCTGAATGGAATGCGAACACAACAGTTGCCCTTTTGGTGGATATGTGAACTCACATTACCATATTAACATTTCAATTATGAACATGTTCCATACAAACTCAATTTTAGCATCAAATAAAGACTATCAGTGCAAAAACACGATGTCCAAAACCAACATTGTACGTACACTGTATGTTCCACACAATTGCACCTGTGTTTCTTTTTATTTTGAAGCACATCTGTGGGGTATTATAAAAAATACACAAATTACATCTTGAAAAATTCCACATTTACACTTCCGCACATACTAATACATATATGAATGTTTGCACAGAGACACAGAAAACCTTGTAATTAAGAGAGAAACACGGATCAAAATTAGCGGTTTTGCACAAGCACAATTCATTCGTCCCTTTCTACAATAGCATGACGGGCAACACTTTGCACCAATCAACTGATCACTTGAATACCACAGACAAAATGAGCACGACACATCTGGCATCGTCACAAATATCATCAACATCACCAAGACACGTGAACCATGTCAACAATGGCACACAGTTGACAGAATAAAACTGTTGGTTGTAATACTGATTTGCTCTTTAACAACCTTAGCTACATACACACATTTTGACACTATGAAAATAATATCAACCATTAACATGAGGAGATATTTACTTTAAATCAGTTTAATTGTGGCTCTTGTAGTTCACATACTTTATAACAACATTAAATCTGCACTGATCATCTCCAACCAAGTGAGGGATATTTAAAAAAAAAAGATGCTCGCAGTTTTGTTTTGTTTTTTAAATTGCTCGCAATTTCATTTTTTTTTTTAAAAACAACTCGCAATTTAATATTTTTAAAAAAACACCACTCATGTAAACCTGCATTAATGGAAGAAGAATTGCTGTACTATATTTCCAACATTGCTTCAACCTACAAAACTGCCAAAGACATTTGGCATATTAAGAGAAATGGCACAAGTAACACACAAGCAACACGTAACATCCAACATACAATTGGTGTCATCACATCAAGAGTAAAACAAATACATTCTCTTATTAATTAATGAAAGCTTCCAGAGAATAGTCAGCACCAGTTGTGTGTTTTATCATGCAAATATACCAAACTGAATCCATCCAGTTCAAATTGTCATGTTAAATGAGAGAATGCAATCATCACTGTCACTCACCAAGTCAGATTCGTATAACAAAGCCCTGAACCTACATTCAATTTATGAGATGCAATAAAGTTCATCAAAATTTACTTGTGAACATTAAATCAACACGTGTACATACAGCCCATGCATTTAAGTCAACATAGTACATTCGGACATACAGCAAAGGTATATAGCTTACAATTAACAAGACTTTCTCATGCAAAATAACAAACAGTTCTATGGTTCTGTCAAAATTTCCTGCTGGATGAGATATCAGAAACACATTTAGACAGTGACTTTCATGGCTAACTGATTCTGATAACAAGCAACATTTCTGATACAAACAAAAACATTCAAAAATACATGTGACCAGACAAAAATCTAACTACTGGTACCTATGAGCTGCCGAAGATCCGGAATCAAACTTCTACCTTCGAGCTCATGGGGATCCAGTTTTCTTTGCGTAGTATTTTAGTTAGCGTCCCTTTTGTTTTCTTAATGCAACCTCTTTCCTGAAATTAGTAAATCGAGTGTTGCTCTAAAACTATATTTCTGTCCCTTTATTCCGACAGCTAAATAGTTTCAGTCAGAAATCTAAATAAATATAACTTTCTTCTCCGGTCTAGTTTCTTGTCACCTACTTTCTCCTCATGTTTAGTATTCGTACAATTTATCCTTGCGCCTTCCGAGTGGCTTTCGCGCGGAGAGGGAGAGCGAAGCAAGAGTGTGCAAGATCTTTGTCCCAAGGTATGTAATATGATGCATTGTTATTTCATTATTGACGATGTATGCTCATGTGAGGGTTTTCTTCATGGTTTGTCGGTTAGAGCCATTTGAAGTGAAGTCAGGCAGTAAACATGTGCTTTTTCGACCGGCCTATGAAAATGTATACTGTAAACGGAATCAGCAATTAGCATTGATTTTTTGATGCTTTGGTTATTCCGATATGAGATAAGTGCGTAAATCAGCGGGAAACAGTTTCAGATGATTTTTAAGACTTTTCCCAAGCTAGGCATAGTGATCAAGTACAACCCCTCTTTCCCTTCTTCTTCCCCACTTTAGCTATTTTTTTGACGTATTTTTAGATTGTGACGTCAATAGATCTCGTGTAACCTGTGATGTCATAAAAAGGATTTCCATGCACAGACCCATGACGTCACCGGAAATGGTGTATTAGTTTACTCATAGAGTAGTGATGTCGTAGAAATGTGTGTAGTTGGGGAAACCCCTTTTTCAATATGTAAACAGTTCTGTTTGATTTCTGAATGTCAGCAATCAAAGCTTAGATTCTTTTCATGAGACTTTATAACATTGTTAGTCAAATTGTAAATTCGTTTTTGGAACATTATGAAATATTTCCATTGAACATTTGCACTTATACAGACACTCAGCCAGATCACATTCAAGCAATTGTAAAACACAGGCATTCCAACTCAAGGTTGTTTTATAATTTTATTTGAACTTGATTCTTGTATAATTTTATTAGAACAAATACTTACTAGTGTTTCTTGTATGTTTTCAGGCCCTTCAAACTTCTAGCTTCTAGCTTCTAGCTTGTATGTTTACAAGTTTACCGGAGGTTATGTCAAGTTAAATATGGAATAAAGAGCAAGAGAAATGGCAACGTCTTAGAGACTTCTTTGTCGTCTTTATTTTCCTCCTCCTCCTTCCACCCTTCTACAAGTGGCGTCGCCGACAACAGGATGGACACAGGGCCTTGTGGACGCGGGAACGACCTCAACAACTTCGAGGGCAGGATGGGCGCAGTAACACCGCGCAGGACAACAACATCCTGAACGACTTCAACAACTTTGAGGGCAGGATGGGCGCAGTAACACCGCGCAGGACAACAACATCCTGAACGACTTCAACAACTTTGAGGGCAGGATGGGCGCAGTAACACCGCGCAGGACAACAACATCCTGAACGACCTCAGCAACTTCGAGGGCAGGATGGGCGCAGTAACACCGCGCAGGACAACAACTACATCCTGAACGAGATCATGGCAGACGAAGCCGCGGAAGCCGTTGCGGCACTGCAACGAGAGGTTGCGGAACTTAAGAAGCAGCAAACCAAGCTGATTATCCTACCATCCGAACAGAGAGAAGTAAAAAAATTTTACGGACAAAACTTTGATAAATTTCAACAAGATATCGCGAGATTGCTGTCTGAAAGAAGCTTGGAAGAAGACGAACAGTATGATTTTATCATAAGACACGTGTCACAAGACGTGAGAGATGAGGTAGCCTGTAGGAATCCTGATAGAACGGCTGAAGCATTACTTCAAACACTACAAGATGCATTCGGAGAAAAAGACAATGTTAGCGACTTGCTAGAAAAGTTCTACTTAGTAAAACAGGTAGAGGGTGAAAGTATAACATCATTCTCACATCGTCTGAACAGTGCTTTCATGAAGTTGCAACAGAAACTGAAAGATGAGAAGCAGACAGCCATGGCTGCGGATGTATTGAGAGACAGGTTTGTCGGTGTGCTGACGAACAACTTCTTGCGCAAGCAGTTGCGCGAGGAGATTGAGAGGAAAAAAGGCGTCACGTTCCTCGCTCTACGAGACCAAGCAGTAAGGTGGGCAGAAGAAGACTCTAGCAGTACGTCCGCTAGCAGCCAGAAAGTTTCCACCAACTTGGAGCTAGAAGCGAAGGTGACCGAGGTGTTGGACCTTCAACAACAGGTGCTGTCGGGATTGCAGAAGCTGACCACTCGAGTAGACCGGTTAGAGAGGAATCGGCGTCCTGACGACCGTGAGGGCGGCCAGCGCGACCCCGGCCAGAAGTTGCCTTTCTCCAAGGATGGGCGGCCGTACTGTTTGGAGTGTGGGGTTCTGGGCCATATTCGGCGGTCATGCCCACAGTTAAACGGAGGGCCTCCACGGCGCAACTAAGGAGTCGGCACGTGGAGGATGATGAACTGAGCCGTGACTCCTTTCTCACCAGAGCTGTGGGGAAGAGCCCTAGAACGGTGGTAGACATTGGCGGCCACAAGATTCCTGCGTTGATTGACACGGGTTCCCAAGTTAGTTTAGTTAGCGAACGCGTGTTTGCTAAATTTTCACGCAACGTGAGATCAGTGCCATTAACCATGAAAGTAACAGCGGCAAATGGGTCAGAAATCCCATATGATGGTTATTTCGAATCTGATGTGATTGTGTGGGGACAGTTGGTCCGGAAAAAAGTTTTTCTTGTGGGAAAGGAGTCGGCCAGCAGTCAGTCTAGCGAAGACGTTATTATAGGCATGAACATTTTGAGCGAGTTGAAAGAATTCGAGTCGTGCCCAGAGCTGCTAGGGACAGCTAAAGTAGCCGGTAGAGACTCTGTTTTGATCCCTTCTGGATCCGCCGTCCGTGTACGTGTGGGTGGGTTGCGTGAGACTGACCTCCGGCCGTCTCAGGTTTTGATTGAGCCCCTACCCATTTCTCCCCATGGCTTGATTATACTGCCGACTGCGAGTGAAGTGCGTGGGAGAGATGTGTGGGTGCAAGTGGTGAATGTGAACGTAGAAGACATAATTTTGAAACCAAAGACAAGAATAGGCACTTTCCACTTTGTTTGCGGTGAAGCGCCTCGAAGCTCAGTGGAGCTTGAAGTGAAATGTGACAGGGTGGTGGTAGTGAACGCAGCAGAGGAACATTGTAGCATCCCTTTTGATTTGTCAGAATGTGATGTTGCCCCCTCAGATAAGAAGAAGTTAGAAACGCTTCTTTCCAAGTTCCCCGACCTGTATTACACCCCTGAAACCGGCCTCGGTTACACAGAGGTGAGCAAACACCGTATCCATATGACAGATGATGTCCCAGTCACTTCCCCTTTCAGGAGAATTCCCCCGAACGAAATTCAAGAAGTCAAGAAACATATTGAGAGTTTATTGGACCAAAACATCATCACCAAAAGCACTAGCCCTTACGCGTCGCCCATCGTGATAGTACGAAAGAAAAACGGAGACATCAGAATGTGCATAGATTACAGGAAATTGAACGCCAAAACTATCCCTGATGCTTTCCCCCTTCCCAGAATAGACGATTCATTGGACGCCTTGGGCAAGGCGAAGCTTTTCACCACCTTGGACTTGGCGTCTGGGTACCATCAAGTTGCCATGGACGAAAGAGACCGGCAGAAGACCGCATTCACCACACCCTTCGGGTTGTACGAATATATGCGAATGCCAATGGGGTTAATTAACTCAGGAGCCACGTTCCAAAGAATGATGTCTTCCACCATGTCCGATTTGGCGTTCAAGATTCTTCTGGTGTACCTGGACGACCTGTTAATCTACAGCAGCAACTTTGAAGATCACCTCGAAAGACTAGAGACTGTCCTCTCAAGATTGCAGCAAGTCGGGCTGAAAGTCAACCCCAAGAAATGCACATTTGCTCAGAAGTCGGTAGAGTACCTTGGTCACACCGTCTCTGCAGACGGTATCGCAGCGTCCAAAGAGAAAACGAGGGCTGTATCGTCGTGGAAAGTGCCGACCACACTGCGAGAACTGAGGGCGTTTCTTGGCTTCGCCAGTTATTACCGACGCTTCGTGAGAGATTTCGCCAAGATTGCAGCCCCACTCAACAACCTCGTTTCGTTGGCGTATCAGACGCAGGGACCAAAGAAACGACAAAGCAAGAACGTCGACATCGCCTCAAATTGGACTCCTGACTGTCAAAAAGCGTTCGACACCCTGAAGGCCGCTTTGATTTCACCACCGGTGTTGGGCTATGCATCTTTTGACCGCCCCTTCATCCTTGAAACAGACGCCTGCAGCCAAGGCATAGGCGCCGTTTTGAGCCAAGACCAACCAGAAGGTCGCCGAGTCATCGCATATGCCAGTCGTACGTTACGACAGGGAGAACGGAACACGAGTAACTACAGCAGCCTGAAGCTAGAGTTACTTGCCCTGAAGTGGGCGATATGCGAAAAGTTCAGACATTACCTGATGGGATCAACTGTACTGGCGTACACGGACAACAATCCACTCAGTCATTTGAAGACGGCCAAGTTGGGGGCGATCGAACAAAGGTGGGCAGCAGAGTTGGCGTGTTTCGATTTCACGATCAAGTTCCGCTCGGGAAGGGAAAACATTAACGCCGACGCGTTAAGTCGATTCCCCACCCCCGACACCAAATCGGACAGTGAAGACGACGAACTGATCGCGGTTTCGTGCAGTCAGCAAACGAGGGATCCTGAAATAGAAGTGGTTGTTCATCGAGCATCGGTTGAAGAGCTTAACGCAATCAGCCGCCTCGGAGAGGAACAATTCGACATCACCGGTCCTAAGAACCCCCTGAAAGTGCAAGAGGACACCTACCCCGACCTCCTAGCGACCTGCTTCCCCTCGCTCGGAAAAGCAAGACTTGCCGAGGCTACACTTTCGGACTCCTCCCTCATGTCTCTCGCCCCTTTCATCCGAAAGAAGAACAGACCCTCGTTGAAAGAAGCCGTGACCCTGGGAAGTGGAGCAAAGCCGTATCTCCGTCATCTTGCCAAAATGAGGATAGAAGACAACGTGATTTATAAAGATGCTATAGACCCCGTGCACGGCACGATTTCACAGATCGTTGTGCCAGAAAGTCTGCGGCCTATGATGCTGGACCTTGTCCATCAGCAAGCTGGTCACCAGGGCCCAGACCGAGCCCTCCAACTGCTACGCCGTCGTGTATTCTGGCCGAACATGCACCTTGATGCAGACGAGTGGTGCAGACGTTGCCAGAGATGTCAAGTAGCAAAGAAACCAGGCACGACGCCTAGAACACCTATGGGACACCTCCTGGCGACCAAGCCGCTCGAAGTGGTTTCCATTGACTTCACGGTGTTGGAACCGTCCAGTGATGGGAAAGAAAACGTTTTAGTCATCACCGACGTGTTCACTAAATTCGCCATCACAGTCGTCACCAAGGACCAGACGGCAGCCACAGTGGCAAAGGCATTGATCACACACTGGTTCGCGCACTATGCAATTCCCCAGCGCATCCACTCCGATCGCGGCCGGAACTTCGAGTCGTCCATCATGCAGGAGCTCTGTGCACACTACGGCATCATGAAATCTCGCACTACAGCTTACCATCCAGCCGGGAACGGCCAGTGCGAGAGATTTAATCGCACCATGCACGGTTTGCTGCGAACTCTGGAATCAGAACAGAAGAGGAAATGGCCCGCCTACCTCCCGGAACTTTGCCACGTGTACAACTGTACCCCCCATGCCACTACCGGTTTCTCCCCATTTTACTTGATGTTCGGTAGAGACCCCAGAATGCCTTTAGACCTGTTTTTGGGAGAGAAACAAGAAGCTTGGCAAGCCGTGATGCCGAACGAGTGGTTGGGAAACCACCTCGACAGATTGAAGTGGGCGCATGATGCAGCTGCAAAGCGGTCGGGTGCCAAGGCAGACAAACGGAAGGAACGCTACGACCGTGGACTGGCGAGTTCGGACCTGCGACCGGGCGATTTTGTGTTGCTACGACGGCGTTACTCTGGGCGCAGCAAGATCCAAGACCAGTGGGGAGAACGAGTGTTCATTGTAGTCGAGGCGCCAACGGCAAGTGGCGGTCCCCATGTAGTCAAACCGCAAGATGGAGCTGGCCAAGCGTTCACAGTCACACGTTCAGAACTCCGACCGTACTTTCCCCCCCTGTTTCTCCAACCCATGGGCACCCCCGAGCCAGCAGTGCCAGAGTCCGAACCAGTTCAGAAAGAGTCGGATGTGTATGTAGAATGGACGGTGACCCTTCCCCCTCTCAGACCATCCAGGATTCCAATCCCTGCAGTACCCGTGGTCGCACCGGTACTCCCTCCCCCGGCCCCACCAACAAGATTCCCAGCCTCAGGGCCCAAAATCCCACGTGGTCGTCCACGTGCATGTCAGCCCCCTCCCCCTGACCCAGAGAGACGGTCCCACAGAGAGACTAAGGGTAAACCCCCTGTCAGATTTCAGCAGCTGTAGTCATTTGTGACAATGACATTCAGTATTCTGTAGTCACAAAAACTGTTCTTGTGTGTGTGGATGGATGCCTATAGATACAGGATCTATCATGTGCAATGATGATAAAGACAATAAACTTAGTTATTCAACTTAACAGGTTGCTTTGTCAGTATTAGGGTTAACAGTCAGCTAAACATAGCTAGTGTTACTCGCCTAAATATGAGACTTAGGTACAAGTGTACTGTACTTCAACGGGAAATGGTGTAGCTTTGTATTAGGCTTTCTGATCATTCGGTTTAAAAACCTGGTTTCAGTCAGTTTTGCACTAAGTGGATATACAAGCTAGTGTTTGTTTTTGTCACCTATATGTAGTCGCTAGACTGAACTGATGACTCAGACTCCTCACACATTTGTTATGAAGAATATATGCTGCACAGGTTTTTTTGCTTTTGAAATTAAAATGTATGTTTGTATGATATTGCATTTGAGGAACATCTCCAGCCTTACATGTCTTGTTTTTTTATAATTGTTTTTTTTTCGCCTCTGCTCCTAACAGAGCAGGGGAGGTAATTTCATTTTTTATGAGACCCTGGTTTTCATTTGAGCTGGGGAGCATAATGTAAATGCGTTGAAGTTTTTGCTTGTGAGAATAATTCTTGTAAGTATGTTTCAAAAGGACGTTTTGAGGTGGTCCTTCTAGTAAAGTTTTCGGATTTGTTGTACTGGCATCGGTGAAATACTGATGATTTGGTTTTTCTGTTTTGACGATTTCGAGTCAGTTGGCTTAAATGCACTGGTTTATTCTTGTCAGGTTTAAAAACCAACAGATTACCTTTAATCTTTAACGATTGGAAGATTAGCTAGTTGATTTTGTTGGGTGTAAATATTATAGCTGCGTACTGATTTTCTCATGACTGGAGACCTGAGGTGTTCAGGTATATCCGTTTGAGTAGACATGTGTATGTAGCGACAATAGACATTGATTTGTCTGTAACGATAATCCAACTTTGTTTAGCTTTAACGCTCTTCGCCATTTTTATCCGATTGTCGTTGCCTAAAATTGTGTCATGCGGAGTCTGGAGAGTTCAGTTGACGTTACATTTTCAACATGTCTGTATAGAAATTGTAAACATGTTTGCCGGTGGTTTTTAGTTATGGTTTTACTTGGAGACCGTTTTCAGGAAATCGTTAGTGTATTTTATCCGCTGGTTTTTGGGTGCGGAAAATAGATTTTTGCTGTTGTAGTTTTTGGTTGTATTCATGGGGACCATGAATATCGAGCAGGGGAGATTTATGTGACCAGACAAAAATCTAACTACTGGTACCTATGAGCTGCCGAAGATCCGGAATCAAACTTCTACCTTCGAGCTCATGGGGATCCAGTTTTCTTTGCGTAGTATTTTAGTTAGCGTCCCTTTTGTTTTCTTAATGCAACCTCTTTCCTGAAATTAGTAAATCGAGTGTTGCTCTAAAACTATATTTCTGTCCCTTTATTCCGACAGCTAAATAGTTTCAGTCAGAAATCTAAATAAATATAACTTTCTTCTCCGGTCTAGTTTCTTGTCACCTACTTTCTCCTCATGTTTAGTATTCGTACAATTTATCCTTGCGCCTTCCGAGTGGCTTTCGCGCGGAGAGGGAGAGCGAAGCAAGAGTGTGCAAGATCTTTGTCCCAAGGTATGTAATATGATGCATTGTTATTTCATTATTGACGATGTATGCTCATGTGAGGGTTTTCTTCATGGTTTGTCGGTTAGAGCCATTTGAAGTGAAGTCAGGCAGTAAACATGTGCTTTTTCGACCGGCCTATGAAAATGTATACTGTAAACGGAATCAGCAATTAGCATTGATTTTTTGATGCTTTGGTTATTCCGATATGAGATAAGTGCGTAAATCAGCGGGAAACAGTTTCAGATGATTTTTAAGACTTTTCCCAAGCTAGGCATAGTGATCAAGTACAACCCCTCTTTCCCTTCTTCTTCCCCACTTTAGCTATTTTTTTGACGTATTTTTAGATTGTGACGTCAATAGATCTCGTGTAACCTGTGATGTCATAAAAAGGATTTCCATGCACAGACCCATGACGTCACCGGAAATGGTGTATTAGTTTACTCATAGAGTAGTGATGTCGTAGAAATGTGTGTAGTTGGGGAAACCCCTTTTTCAATATGTAAACAGTTCTGTTTGATTTCTGAATGTCAGCAATCAAAGCTTAGATTCTTTTCATGAGACTTTATAACATTGTTAGTCAAATTGTAAATTCGTTTTTGGAACATTATGAAATATTTCCATTGAACATTTGCACTTATACAGACACTCAGCCAGATCACATTCAAGCAATTGTAAAACACAGGCATTCCAACTCAAGGTTGTTTTATAATTTTATTTGAACTTGATTCTTGTATAATTTTATTAGAACAAATACTTACTAGTGTTTCTTGTATGTTTTCAGGCCCTTCAAACTTCTAGCTTCTAGCTTCTAGCTTGTATGTTTACAAGTTTACCGGAGGTTATGTCAAGTTAAATATGGAATAAAGAGCAAGAGAAATGGCAACGTCTTAGAGACTTCTTTGTCGTCTTTATTTTCCTCCTCCTCCTTCCACCCTTCTACATACATAATAGACGACTTAAGAAACCCACATATGGTACAGCAGTCCCTCTCATGAACGGACACCCTTGGGCCATAGCAAAACTGTCCGTACATTGCAGGTGTCCTGTCACGGGAGGGGTGACCTCACCGCCCCCTCCCCCATACACTCACACAGAGACACACAAACAACAGGATTGAGTCTATGCTAATCACTTCTTGTGGCTACTAAACAATAACAATAAACTCCTAATACTTCTTTAAACGTTCTGTAAGATAGAGCTGCATGGCACAATGATGTAATTTATTTTCTTCTTGTCTGGCTTTATTGACTGCATGCCGATCATGTGGCATGGCAGTGACTTTTCACTCTTCAGTCGGAAATACACTGTACATAACACAGCCCCCACTCTCCCTCACTAATGCCTACCCCAAGCCGTCACAACTGATGCTTGGAAATTGTGTGGAAGAGTACACCTCTCTATTTCTCTCCAATGCTCTTCCTGCTGACAAGCAGTGACACCGGACACCCCACAGAGTTTAGCCAGCTACCCCTCCACCCCACCCCCCCACCCCTCCCTCTCTCTCACTCCCTCCAGCCATGTACTGTTTGGGGCTGTGGCCAGAGAGGCCAGCTGCACTGTTCACTCAGAGCAAAACCAGCTGACTGTGTGGTAACTTTTGACAAAGCAAGAGAACTGAAGGGTTCACAGATTAGGCAACCGACTCACTGGTCAAGGCTGCGGGGAAACAAGAGTATCTTGTCAATGAAAGAGGTTAGGCCTACACACAGACACACGATGCTGAGAACTGTGGCCGGTTTTTCACTCACTTTCGCTCAGGACCTTCATCGACTGTGGTTTCTGTTGTTTACATCCAACAGACAAGAATAACGAGCACAGTGCAGTTTCATGTTGGCATCTTCGCATGTACTCCACTCCTGACCAAAACTACCCCCCCCCCCCACCCCCCTCCTGATGGGTACACGTGCACTCAAGTTATTAGTGACTCATCACGCCATTGCGGCTGCGATCTTTGTACCAAGAGCCGAACTGCTCTGTTATCGATTTTGTTGTGGTGAAAATTTGACGATGGTCTGTCCGTACATTGGAGGTATGATCTGCTGTTGGGACCGAAAATGAGTGTCCGCGTCCACGTTTTGCAGGTGTCCGTTTAAGGGGGGGCAAATATAGAAGGAAAACACTCCGTGCCGAGCAAATGTGTCGTACATGTCAGGTGTCCGCTCCCGCCGGGGGCCGTACATTGCAGGGACTGCTGTACTGCTGCTGCGACTTTGTGTTAATATCTACTTTCCTTCACTAATTAGTAAACTCACATTGTACCATTGAACTGAGATCATGTGTATGGCAGTGCTAAAATCAGCCCTGAGATCCATCTGTGTCTAATACAGTGGAACCCCCCCTTTCAGACCTAAAACAAATCTGAGAAAATCGGGTCTTAAAAAGGAGGGAGACTTAAAATTGGGGTAATTCTACAGAGATTATGAACAGAAAGGCTGAAAAAACAAGGTCTTAAAAAGGAGGGAGTCTTAAAAAAGGGGTTCCACTGTATCACGTAACATACTGACGTCCAGCTAGTCCAGAAACTGCAGTGTCTTTGTGTATTTGGTCAAACCGTCTGATCAAAACACTTCAGTTTTATTTTAAGAAAAAAATAACGTTTAACTATGTTATTGTATATTTTCCACAAAACTCATAACACTTAAAATATCACAACAGCAGCAAAAAGTATGTACTGAATTGTGTCAAACGGATCACCAATCACCGTAAACGAATTACCAAAAGAGATTCCAGGTGTCGGTTCATAAACAAAATATACACAGGTATAAACATTGTTTCATCCATGAACAACATGAAGTCAAATCATCAAAGAAGCTATCACAACAGCGTGAATCAGACTGGTGTATTATGTTTTCATCAAGAGCCTGTACACACATACAAAGCAATATCAACCATAGAGGCTACCTCGTGAACAGGAGGGAACTACTCAAATACATACATACGTTAGATTGCACGGTCCACACTTTACCAGCTGACCATTGTATAGTCATACTCGAGTTGGTCACTGTGTCTATAACATTCAAGCTGAACATGGTGTGTTGTAGGTTGAACATTTTCACTGAAATCACCCAGAACTTGATGCCTGAGGTTGTTGATGTTTGAGATGGTTGATGTGTGAGGTTGGTCAGTAGTGGGCGGAGGGTTGCGGGGCGTCGTAGCGCGTGTAGAAGGCTCGCTTGACGCGCTCTATCTCATGACACAGCTTGATGGCTGGCCCCAGCTTCAGCTCCAGGTGTTCCTGCACGGTGGGCAGCGTCAGCAGCAGTAGGGCCTGGCCGTCTATCTCCTGCACAATCAAACACATAGTACTGTTTGGTTGAACAAAATTTAATATCCAAAAACTAACCTTTCTTGTTTTTTTAGACAGACAGACAGCAACACACAAGCGAATATAGACGCTCAGGTGAGCACACACACAAACCACACACACACTTACACAAACCACACAAACACACACCCACACACACTCAAACACACACACAAACCACACACACAAACCACACACACACACAAACCACACACACACACACTGTCCCCTACCTGGTCTCTGAAGAGCTTAGCCACATGTGCACAGTCGGTGGTCTTGATAAAGTGGACCGTCTCGGCCACCGTCCAGTGCAGGGGGTTCTTGTCCAGCGCCAGGGGGCTGCAGGGAGGGGGTAGAGAGAAGGGGGTGCTGGCGCTCATCATGGACAGGGGGGTGCTGGTGCTGAGGGGGGAGGTACAGGGACGAGGGGGGTGGTGGTGGTGAGTGTAGGGGTGTGTGTTGTGGCGAGCGATGGCGGTGGAGGAGGTCTGAGGGTGGAGGTGCTCAGGACTGTGGGATCGCGTCCACTTCTGAGACTTGTGGTGCAGCTGGTGACTCTGAAAGAAATACATTTCCTTTTCAAAAAAAGACTACAAAAAAGCAACCCATAGATATTCTGTATCGAGTTATTTGTGGCTACGTCCAACAGGATCCTTGAGGAAAGTCAACCTGGCAAGTTAGATGACAAACAAACAAACAGTAAGAATAATAAAGAAACAACTGCTGCTGGTCTGTAGAGGCTTTGATCAATCAATCAATCAATATGAGGCTTATATCGCGCGTATTCCGTGGGTACAGTTCTAAGCGCAGGGATTTATTTTTTGTATTTTTATGCAATTTATATCGCGCACATATTCAAGGCGCAGGGATTTATTTATGCCGTGTGAGATGGAATTTTTTTACACAATACATCACGCATTCACATCGGCCAGCAGATCGCAGCCATTTCGGCGCATATCCTACTTTTCGCGGCCTATTATTCCAAGTCACACAGGTATTTTGGTGGACATTTTTATCTATGCCTATACAATTTTGCCAGGAAAGACCCTTTTGTCAATCGTGGGATCTTTAACGTGCACACCCCAATGTAGTGTACACGAAGGGACCTCGGTTTTTCGTCTCATCCGAAAGACTAGCACTTGAACCCACCACCTAGGTTAGGAAAGGGGGGAGAAAATTGCTAACGCCCTGACCCAGGGTCAAACTCGCAACCTCTCGCTTCCGAGCGCAAGTGCGTTACCACTCGGCCACCCAGTCCTGTGTGATAAACAATGTGATTTCATTTATCGCTCTCACACGCAGTCACCATAGTTCTGCTAATGTCATTCTTGTGTGAACTCAATGACTTACTTACTTACTTACTGCCCGTTATGCCGGTTGGCATGTAGAGCAGCAGTACTCAATGACAGTACAGATTCATTGTGCGGGGTTGTTTACCGAGCGCTACGCTGTGCAAGACTTTGTGCCCAGCTTTTGTCTCCAGGTAAACCACACAGTCTAACACAGCACTAGCTGCAAACACCAACATCACCTGTCAGTACAATGAATATTTTCAGTGTGTGCATCATCTAACTCACAAAGACACCATCTTGGGGGCCCGGTAGCTCAGTTGGTAGAGCACTAGACTTGTGAACCTTGGGTCGCAGGTTCAAATTCGGGCCGGGACGGACACGGGTCAACTTTATGTGCAGACTCAGAGACGATAATTATCTATGTTCCACCCCTGTGTCACCAATGTCGGACGTAAAAGACCTCGGTCATTCTGCCGCAACTGCAGGTGGCTG
The DNA here is from genome assembly GCF_037325665.1 of Littorina saxatilis. Lineage (NCBI taxonomy): Eukaryota > Metazoa > Mollusca > Gastropoda > Littorinimorpha > Littorinidae > Littorina > Littorina saxatilis. The sequence continues at coordinate 61,740,680 of NC_090248.1, read as the reverse complement.
ATTACACCTAAACACTCACACACCTGGGTAGCGCCACTCTGTTGCTGCTAGCTTTCCACTAGGGGGAAGCGACCCAAATTTCCCAGCCATGGGACCATAAAGAAATGAAAATGAAATGAAATGAACAAACTGCCTTCTCCCTTACCTGCAAAGTTTTGCTTCTCAATCCTGACACGCCTGAGGCAACCGGTGACAGCAGGATCTTCTTGTGCGTTCGGCGTTCAAAGCTGTATCTGGGCAGTTTGGCACCGCGGGTTCGGATCTCTGAGGGGGGAGGTATGTGATGGGTGTACTTGCGCTTCAGCCGCTTGGAGATGACAGCTGAGGCTGAGAGGCCGTGAGGCTTGTGGTCGTGGAGACGCGTGATGGTGTTGCTACTGCTGCTGTCGACGGTAGGGGTGTCGCTGGCTTCGCTGGTCTTGTCGTCTGCTTCCTCTCCTTCCTCCTCCCCCTCTTCGCCGTTGGGTGAGTGAGCCTTGCGCACCACCATCCCCAGCGTGCGCCGCTTGCGTCGCTTGGTGGGCTTCTTGGGCCCGTTCTCCAGGTTGGTGTGGCCACCAGGGGGCCTCCCGATCTTCCGCTTCTTCTTGCCATAGTAGTACGCTGCAACATACACTTCTTGTTACTGCACCTGTCTCACATTCAGGCCCCTGAGCAAAGAATAGACGAACTCTGAAAATAACTCGCGTTTGTATAGGTTGTGGAAGAGTGAATCCCCTTGCCAAAACCTCTGACAAACATTGGAGGGGCCAATCACTAGCGAGGGGTGTGTCAGAAACATGCTCCTGTCCACGTGTTGCCTATACTAACCCAACAGAGTTATTTCCAAAAATTCATCTATTATCTACCCCTGCTTTGTTTTTACTTGTCCTCCTCAAGTGGAAAACAAAGGACACATGAATAGACCAATTATTATGGTAAGCATGCTAAAGATAGCTACACTGGAAATCACTTGTTAACATCCGAGTTGTTTTGCTATGTTGACTAAAGTGAACATAGAGAATACTACATGGCTTGCTGTGTTGTACCAGATTTACACGAGTTGTATTTTCAAATATTGAACTGCGAGCGAAAGCGAGCTGTTCACTATTTGAAAAAGCAACTCGTGTAAATCTGGTACAACACAGCAAGCCATGTAGCATTCTGTTTATCCTACATACTGTACTTACGTGTATTTTACTGAAAATTTCTTGCAGTCGAGGCAGCTAAATTGAAGACGCTTGTTTTTGGAACCTCGATCTCTTCTAAAGCCTCGTGCAATCTATTACGTCAAAGCAAAGAAACGTCACTCTGAAAGAGTGGCGTGACGTGTTAGTTCTAAAGATTCATCGAGGGTAATTAGCGAGCGCAATTTTTGTTTCTATAATGACGTTTGTCTCGGTGACTTTGGCATAATAAGCAGTGGAAAAACAGGTCCCTGCCAGACTTGCTTGACATGACCTCATTTACATTATCACATGTGATTTGAACGATTATTATCTCACGGGTGTCTCTCTCACGTATGTAGAATAAAAACATATATCTCTCACACTTTCACAAGGAATAACTCCAAACACAATTATTATGATAGTTTGTGTTTTGCAATCCTTACACTTTTCCCCTGGATATTCAGTCTACTGTCCTATGACCAGCAAGCAAATAAATGGATTTTACCATGTGTGTGTGTGAGTGTTAGAGTGTGCGTGTGTAAATGTGTGTGTAAATGTGTGTGTGTGTGTGTGTGTGTGTGTGTGTGTGTGTGTGTGTGTGTGTGTGTGTGTAAGTCTAAGTGTTTTTTGCTATCGTACATTGCCATGAGCTCTTGTAAGAAGGGGCGATTAATAAGTGTTGATTATTATTCTTGTTTAAGCCAGAGAAGAGAAGAGATACGTACTGTACTTGGTCTTGGTGAGCTGAGAGCAGTTCTCGGGGCAGCTGTCGCCCACAAAGTGAGGGGAGATGAGGTTCGGGCAGCACTCCAGTTTGATGCACACCTGGCGACAGAAATCCTCCAGCTGGTTCGTCGTGCGACAGATCTCCACCACCGCACGGTAACTCTTGTTCTTGTACCTGAAAATACATCCACACCCCACGGTAACTCTTGCTCTTGTACCTGAAAAATCCCCCGAAACGGCGTATGCTGCCGGAATGACAAGGTTAAAACGGTCATACACGTACAAATCCACTCGTGCAAAAACATGAATGAATGTGGGAGTTTCAGCCCATGAACGAAGAAGTAGAAGAAGAGAAGCACCGGAAAAATAAATGCACACCTCATGGTAACTCTCGTTCTTGCACCTGAAAATACATGTACATTCTTTTCCAGTCTTATTGCAATATTGCATATACTACTTCTGCAGTCGAAGCTATCACAAACAGACAAATTGGGGACATACTGAAAAGCTTTTTCTCACTGCAGATTACCTATCAGTATCACAGTATTTACTTGCCCGAAACAAAACAAGCTGATCATCACAGAGTTATCCACCACTCACTTTGCCTTGAGAATGTGCTGTGTCATGGAAGGGTTGGGCGGGCCGTCGAGCTGTATTTCCCGCAGAACGCGCGAGGACTTGTAGGCCACGCTGATGAGCATGGACAGCACCTCCTTCATCACAAGCCCCAGCGGCCCCGGCCCCACGCTGCACGGCAGCTCCGCTATACGACCCTTGCTCAGGTGCGGCCCCGAGAAACACTTGTGATTGAAGTAAATCTTGGGGCAGTACGTTTTGCCTGCATGAAAAACACAGCACATGAGTATGTTTTTTTTAGTTATGTAAATTGAAGCTAAGTTTGACCAACCTTTTTGAAAATCCTATAAGCATTTTGGAGCAGTAGGTTTTGCCTGTAAGTTTTCTTTGTTCTGTGAATGCAAGCTAATTTTTTTACCAACCTTTTTGAAAATCCTTCAAGCATTCACATATTAAGCTAAACAAAAAAATAGCAAATAAATAAATATTATAAATAAGATGTTTGCTTCTGTCAGTTACATTGATCTGGTTGGAAAGCACTTAAATTTCTTTATTTGGTGTTTAACGTCGTTTTCAACCATTCAAGGTCATATCGCGACGTGGAAAGGGGGGAGATGGGATAGGGGAAAGGGGGGAGATGGGATAGAGCCACTTGTTAATTGTTTCTTGTTACCGGCCCCCGTAGCGCAGTGGTTAGCGCATCGGACTGTGGGCCGGGAGGTCGTGGGTTCGAACCCCATCAGGGTCATGTGGGTTTTTCGGGCTACGGTCGGCTCCTACCCAGAGTGGAAGTGCTATGGTTCCTATGGGAAGGCTGGAATCACACAGCCGAGTGTCATTCACTTAACGAATGCGACTTTGAGGGTGCTCAGGTTCTGTTTACCTGACCAACACCGCAGGTGCTGCAGTTCTCGGGCCTGGTTGACACCAGGATATATTATGACAGTAAGCGTAGAGTGCTGCCCTGTCACGTAGTCTCAAACCAAAAATTGGAAATCCATAGCATCATCATTATAATCATCCTCATCTCATTAATCATCCAAAAATTATAAATTGTCCTTGCTCTTGTGGCCCTTCATGCCCGGAGCTCTCATGGTGACCTTGGTCTCAGTGTTCCTGTTCCATCCTTCCCTGAAAAGTACTTCTGCTGTCAGTCTTCAACGTGTGACGTTCTGGGGGGTCGACGGAGGGACGTGGTGGCTGTCTGCTCTCTGGAGGGGACCCTCACTCAGTCTGGCTCCGCGACTTAGCAGTCAATGTCGTTAGTAGGGGGCATAGTAGGTAGTGGGCTGCGTCCGTTAGCTCGGGACAGACCCACTACTGAACACCGTCGAAGTGACTCAGCAGAAGTGCAGTGTCATCTTCCGAGGGTAGCCTACCGCAACGACCCGACATCCCTCCCTGGAGCGTCTGTAAAATCGGCAAGTCTGGCAGCGGAACGAAATTCAGATGTGGATGGAGCAGTGAGTGCAGGGACGGGGCGGCGTGAGAGCACACCGGGACAAGGAACAGGTGTAGGAAAAAAAAAAAAAAAAAAAAAAAAAATTGTTTCTTGTTCACAAAAGCATTAATAAACAAGAGGCGAAGCCTTCAAGGCTCACATAAGAAATCGACAAACAGTAACACAAACTCAATCACTCCGTCACACATACACACACACACACACACACACAGTAAGCATAGGTGAAACTGTGCAAGAAAGCGAGACACTAGATCTGCCAACTAGTCTCGGCCCGCTCACAATAACAATGACCGAGACTTTCAGTAATTCCTTCGCGTGACGTCTAACCCTCTTACGTCATAATGTGACGTCTTCAAATGTTAAAGTTTCTATCACACACGTCAAACACTTTTGACCGAGACGTAATCTTCTTATGCGAGCTTTATCCATAGACTCGGAAATGTTAAAGTTTCTATCACACACACACACACGCACGCACGCACAGACAGACAAAAGTTAGCATCGCATAGGCTACACTTACGTGAGCCAAAAATTGCTCCAGGGGCTTGCAACGTAGTACAATATATGACCTTACTGGGAGAATGCAAGTTTCCAGTACAAAGGACTTAACATTTCTTACATACTGCTTGACTAAAATCTTTACAAACATTGACTATATTCTATACAAGAAACATTTAACAAGGGTAAAAGGAGAAACAGAACCGTTAGTCGCCTCTTACGACATGCTGGGTAGCATCGGGTAAATTCTTTCTCGTCCCAACCAATATGGGACTCCCCCTAACCCGCGGGGGGTAAAGTACTGAAAATGAAAATGGCTATCGGTCAGGTGTGTACTACTTGATGTATAGCCGACTATTGACAATTGTTAAACACACGTTTCAAACTACAGTGGTACCTGCAATGTGAGGCCCCTCCAAAGAGAGGGCACCTCCCATGAAAGGACATATCTTGTCGTTTTGTCTATTATTTTTCTCAAAATATACCTGTCTTGACAGACCCACTGCAATGTGTGTGGGGACACTTTTGGCTTACACCAGTGTCATTTCATGGTGGCAGACCTGTTCACCCCAAAAACTTGACAAGAGTAATGGTCAAGCTAAAAATAGTAATCTGATGATCAAATAGTAATCCCATGAGTTACAAATGCCAACATTAACAACATAAACCTAAGTTAAGGGGAGGTGGGCCAGTGCACTACCTTTTCTTTTTTATTCGAATGTTTTATTGTGTCTGAATGTTATTTTATGAAAGAAATGAACAAATAATGACAAAGAATAGTCACTTTTTGTATTTTCGGTTGCTGGTTTTTGTTTTACGCGACAAAAACAGTCAAAATACAGACAAAAGTGGAGTACAGGAGATACACGGATTTTCATCAGATGTGATTGTCACACTTCTAATTATTGTTTTATTTTATCCTTCTGGGTATGCTCTAGGGGATTACGAAGCAGATCTTGTTTATTATATTTATATTTGGAGTTAGGAACACTTCTTTGTTACAACTGTCAAACTTTAGGGTAACGCTTGCGAAATTATTTTTTGAAATAATCTGGATATGACTATAATACAATTTCAGCAAAATCCCTTCGTAATCCCCCAGAATGTTATATTCTGCACAAACTACAAAAGAAAATATTGCTCTAGCTAAATTATAGCCAGAGAAATCGCGTAACCCAAGACGTAACCGTAGGCAAAATGGCTGAACTGAGAAAAACGACATTGAAGATTGAACACCACAGAAACACGATTGAAACAGACACACAAGGACAAAACTGTGTTATGAATGAACAGCTTAGTTTATTTGAATTGCAAACTACTTAGCCTTTAGCACGCCAGCAGAGAATTTATGCGTCCATCCCTTCTTTCCCTCTGTCAACCAGCATGGGGATACTGCCCCAGCGCTAAACGTGTATCAATGACCCGATTCTCGTTTGTATTTGCATGCGAGAATAACGGTATTTTTAACAGTAACTTACTTGAGCCAGAACGAGACTTATTTCCTTCCGTTATCTCGTCGATTTGTTGGTTTCCTCGAAGTGTTCTGCTTTTGTTTTTACATCGATACAGTACTTTGGTGCTTCGACAAGCAAGATGGAGGATGATGAGTTTGAAACTTTCGTTTGAGTTGTTTTTTGACAACAAATCGTACGTGGAATCTGAACGATTTACTGAGGAAGCTCTTCGCAATGAACTGTGTATCGCGGTGAAGAAAATGACACAGTTCGTCAAGACAGTGACGGAATTTACGAAAGTGCAGATTGATACAAACAGTTGCTGATCCAGTTTCGTTCGGGAAATGGCAGGCCCAGCAAACATTACCGATAATCTGACTGATGTTGGATACTTTCTCCTGTTTTTGTTTTTTTTGCGTAGCAAATGCTCAACTTGCTTGTCGAGGAGATACTGCACAGAAACTGACTCAAATTCAGCGCAAAGCAAGCCAGTGCCGAGACGTAAAAAGTGTGCTGCATGGCATGTTCGGAAATGGCGACCTGTGGATCTGCGTGGAGATCAAAGCTTTCCTCTGTATCGGAAACACCGACAGAATCCAAACTTTGGCCTAGTACCAGCGGAACTACTTGTTGTTGCTAACCGAACTAATAAAGACATTGTCCTCTTTCTTATTTCGAGCCATTGTTATTGTATCAAAGGTTGTTTCTCAAGGAAAAATTCGCTTTCGGTTGTCACCGATCGTTTGATGTGTAACCAGGATGTTGTAAAACCGAGTGAACTTCGGGTGTTCTCGTCATGGCCGAGAGTCTCTTCGGTTGTTTCCGTATGCAAAATTCTTAAGCTGAGCATGCGCACTCACAAAGTAAACTGGTTCCCGATTTCGGTTTATGAAACGAACCAATGGATGTCGAGTACCTTCCAAATAAGGACATTTCCGTTCGATTACGATTGCTGCCTTTGCAACGGACAAGTGGCTGAGTGAATGGAACATTCATCAAAACACTGATGTCATGTTATAGGTCAAGAGCTGCTGCGCAGTTTCGTATGTCGTGAATGCACTGTTTTGCTGAGGACAAAGCCGTAACTAGCCTTTGAAATGAGACATTTTTTGGCGGGGGAATATCGACTACAGAAGACAATCAATGCCACACATGTTCACATTTTGTCTTTTTTGACAGATAAATAGGACACTTTTGACAAAAACACCGACACACATGGATGATAGGTATGTTATGGAAACATAATCTGCTAAAATACCCAAAACAGTGTTTTGAACGATTTGGTCAATTTTGCACTGGCCCACCTGCCCTTAAGCACATTTTAAAATCGTAATCCGGACTCAAATGGAGTATTTTTTCCAAAAATCCTACAAAAAATAGTAATAAATTACTCCAAAATAGTCAGGGTAAACAGGTCTGTGGAGGGTACCACTGCAGTACAGAAATACCAGGCAGAGAAATGGAGAGTGCCAACACTGTATCCAACATACCTTTGCTTTCCTCCTCTTTCACTTGAACTCCTTCTGCCATTCTGTCATCCAAAAAGAAACGTCCTTTAAAACACGGTGACAAAGCAACTAACCACTAAGGTACAAAACAACATTTATTATTGCTGACAAACAATCAGTATACTTAGCCCCGACACCAGTTACACTCTCACGTACATCTTCCAGTCAACCGAAAGGCTTTTAAGTTATCCGCCTCGACGACAACCACCCCCAGACCGCGACTACCCCACCAACCTCCTTTGAAATACTCCATAGGCAACTGGCCCTCCCCCCCCCCCCCCCCCCAGAACAATTGCCCCCCATGTCAACTGGCCCCATTCAACATTCTGTGTTCTGCCCCCAATAAAAGACATAAATTCCTGAGCTACACATACTTTTGTTTCACAACTATCTTCACAATTACGTTTTCACACCCACACTAGTGCACATCCACTAACACACACCAAACAAACACACACACACACTTCCACATTTCTGCACCTCCACATACCATCCCAATGCCTCCAATAATAATAACAATAATAATAAATCATCATCATCATTACAATAATAAGAAAACACTCTGCTATAGCGTTATTCACAGCCAGTCTCATGGCCCTTTACAAAATGTATTGAACATTAAAATTCAACATTTCACTAAAAAAAATGTCAGGCGATGGCCTCCAGCAATCCCAACTCACTCTGGCTGAACGACAGCCACTCTCCTGTGTGCGGTAGCCCCGGTAGAAAGCCCCGCCCTGCGCGGAGGTCGCAGCTGAAAGCCGTTGCTCTCACACCAGCCCACGGGGAAGAGGTTGTGCGATGCCACGTGCTCCACATGGGACGCCACGATGCGAGCGGAGGAGTCGAGGTGGACCCACATGAGGTGAGCAACAAGCTTGGTGATGGTGGCGGCACAGATCTGGTTGGGACTGTCGGGGTTGACGCACTCCAGCTTCATACCGCGCTCAAACTCCTGGTCCTCGTAGTCCTAATAGGGGAAGACAAATAATAATAATGATAATAAATCCCTTTTCTATAGCGCAAGTCCCAAATTCACAGCTCCAAGCGCTTTACAATTCCAATAAACACACACACACACACACACACACACACACACACACACACACACACACACAAGCAGTCATACAGTATGCTGGGGGGAAGACAAGCCGTCATACAGAGTGCTAGATGTTACCATTAATAACAGGGGAAAATCAGTGACTAAAATTCCTAGACCTCGATTTCTCTAGTTTCTAATCAAACTTGCACGCCATTTTTTCCCACATCATCATTATCAGCTTTTTTGTGTGCGGTTCATTCCCCAAAAAATTGCCATGCTGGGAATGGTGATCAGCAACATTCACACTCTGTCAACCAAGAATTGGACCCACTCTCTTCTTGTTTTTCTCTCTGAGAGTGTTTGACTGCAACATTACCCCATGTTTTCTCATGCAAACAATATTCAACTCACAGAAAAGTTCATTAACTTCACTGAACAGTGAACATCTGTTTTACTAAAGAGCTACCACTCAAGCTAATGAGAATGAGAAACAACTCACCAGCAGAAAGCAGCTGTCCGGCGCGGCCATGGCTCTGCAGTGGTTCAGGTAATCCGCCCAATTAAAATCTGGTTTAGGCCAACCTGAACAAACAGACAGAAACCTTTTGTACCATCTGATACAACTCTAACGTAGGATGTCCCACAGTAAAATTACTATGTCACTATGACAGTGGATATTAAAGTGTTTCAAAAGAATTAAGACAATGACCATGTGCTGTAAAATGAGCTATAGCAAGAACACTTCAAGAGAGTAAAAGCTTTTGGGGCGCAGTTACCTCCCTTTCCACCTGCACCCTTTGTGTTCATGCTACAATAGCTTTTCCTTCCCGTGTCGCCCATTGCTGTCTTAGGTAGCGCTCTCCTGCAAAAGTATCTTACAGTGGAACCCCCCTTTTAAGAACCTCCACTTTAAGACTCCCTCCTTTTTAAGACCCTTCTTTCTCAGATGTTCTGTTCAAAGCCTGTGTAAATTGACCTCCACTTTAAGACTCCCTCCTTTTTAAGACCTCATTTTCTTAGATTTATAAAGGTCGTAAAAGGAGGCTTCCACTGTATGGAAATGAACAAACCTTCATGAAAAATGACACATCTGATATCTATGTAAAATACCATGTGACATTTTCCAATCAACACAGCAAAACTTTGAAAGATCTGAAAAGCGAATGCTTAATAAAAGTACAGTGGAACCCCCCTTTTAAGACCTCCAAATATCTGAGAAAATCGGGTCTTAAAACGGAGGGAGTCTTAAAATGGGGGTACTTTTACTGACGTTATGAACAGAAAGTCTGAGAAAACGGGGTCTTAACTCTCTCCGGGCGATGGAACGCTATAGCGTTCCGAGTCCGCCATAGCGTTCCTGACGACGGAACGCTATAGCGTTTCTGAACTTCGAAAATGCGCGCGGCGATCGTGACGCAGTTTGTACGGAACTAAATGTTGATAGCTTGTTCTGTGGTCTTTCCACAGTGCAAGGGAAGCAACTGCATTCACTTGTCCCTTTCTTTGTCTGTATTGTGACCCGGTTTGCGAAACTACCGACGATCAGCGTTAGGGTAAACAGCATGACAATGGCGTCTTCCACGCAGTTGTCACGCTCGTCTCGTAGACCCAATGCAAGGCGTTTTACGGCGTTGGAAGTTGTTGAAATGCTTCAAACTGAAGGATCTTACGTGGATCAAGGTGAAATTAGCGATTCATCTGTCTATCTTTATTCATTCTTTCACTATGAATTTTTTCCTAACCCATGCAAATGGCCCGTGTGGAGGGAAAGTCAAGGGAGAAAACTGGCCGCCCTGAGTGAGTTAAAAGGGAGGGAGTCTTGCATTGGGAGGACTTAAACGGGGGGTTCCACTGTCCACGTGTAGATGCGTGAAGAGCGTACTGACCAGGTGGTGCGGTGAGCTTGATTCCCTTGTAGACAGTCCACTGGATGGGGAAGATGGTGGGGGTGGAGCTGTGACAACTGAAGCGCGTCCTCTTAGCGGGGTCGGTGAGCGTGAGGTCGTCCATCTCCACGTTAAAGTAGAACCGGTCCATGACCTCCACCACGGTGGCGGGGCCGATGTGATTGCTGCTGTTGGGGTTGACGGCCTCCAGCTTCATGCCTCGCTTGAACTTGTGCTCCCTGATCTGGGCCTGGTCCTGCAGCCAACACACGGTGTAAACATCTAACACATAAGCTGATTTCAGATAACAAAACCACAGGCGCAACAGCCTATTGGTTAAGACGCCAGCCTTTCGTGTGATCTTCTAAGGATCCAATCCCAGCCCAGGGCCGGACCAAGTTCGTTTGAGGGGGGGGGGGGGGGGGGGGGCTGGGGGGGGGGTGGGGGGGGGGGGGGGGCCCCGGTGGGGTGCAGGGGCAACGCCCCGCTGGGGGGTCTGGGGGGCAAAGCATCCCAGAAGCCGAGAAAATTTTGCATTTGTGAGGTAATTTTTTGGTCTTTCCTTGCAACTGGGAATCAAAATTACACATTTTCAACAGTAACAAAATACTTCAGATATTCATTTACCATAGTGGTTCAGTGGAATAATCCCAAAGACATATATGCCTAGTAAATAAGTCTGACATTTTTTTTCTTTTTCTCTGAGAGGTACATCGGATGGCCAAGAAGGGGGGGGGTGGGTTCCGGAACCCAGGAACCCCCCCCCCCCCCCCCCCCCCCCAGATCCGGCCCTGCAGCCTCGCTTAGTTGGTTAAGGGTTGAGATTTTTCCGATCTCCTAGGTCAACTTATGTGCAAACCTACTAGTGCCTTATCCCCTTTTGTACACACAGATACAAGATTAAGTATGCACGTTATTCTTCTTATTTTTGAAGATGCATATAGCATAGTCTTGTATGTCGGATGTTATTTGATGTTGATGTCTGATGTTGTTGTCATGTCATGCCATATGTTGGAAAAAAACAGAATTTTAAATAAAAATTACGCACGTTAAAGATCAGGTAGTCCATGTAAGAGTTTCGAAACACAAAAATACCTAGCACGTATCCCCCGAAAACAGAGCAAGGCTACCTAAATGGCTGGGAAAAACGGTCATACACATAAAATTCTGCTTGTTGAAAAGACAAGTGTTTGTTTGAAGAAGAAGAAGGTAACAAAAGATAGACCGGCACTGTTGGCCTAGTGGTAAGGCACGGTTGGCCTAGTGGTAAGGTTGGCCTAGTGGTAAGGCACGGTTGGCCTAGTGGTAAGGTTGGCCTAGTGGTAAGGCACGGTTGGCCTAGTGGTAAGGTTGGCCTAGTGGTAAGGTTGGCCTAGTGGTAAGGTTGGCCTTGTGGCATGGTTGGCCTAGTGGTAAGGTTGGCCTTGTGGCACGGTTGGCCTAGTGGTAAGGTTGGCCTTGTGGCACGGTTGGCCTAGTGGTAAGGTTGGCCTAGTGGTAAGGTTGGCCTTGTGGTAAGGTTGGCCTAGTGGTAAGGTTGGCCTAGTGGTAAGGTTGGCCTAGTGGTAAGGTTGGCCTAGTGGTAAGGCACGGTTGGCCTAGTGGTAAGGTTGGCCTAGTGGTAAGGTTGGCCTAGTGGTAAGGTTGGCCTAGTGGTAAGGTTGGCCTAGTGGTAAGGTTGGCCTAGTGGTAAGGTTGGCCTAGTGGTAAGGCACGGTTGGCCTAGTGGTAAGGTTGGCCTAGTGGTAAGGCACGGTTGGCCTAGTGGTAAGGTTGGCCTAGTGGTAAGGTTGGCCTAGTGGTAAGGCACGGTTGGCCTAGTGGTAAGGCACGGTTGGCCTAGTGGTAAGGCACGGTTGGCCTAGTGGTAAGGCACGGTGGCCTAGTGGTAAGGCACGGTTGGCCTAGTGGTAAGGCACGGTTGGCCTAGTGGTAAGGCACGGTGGCCTAGTGGTAAGGCACGGTTGGCCTAGTGGTAAGGCACTGTTGGCCTAGTGGTAAGGCACGGTTGGCCTAGTGGTAAGGTTGGCCTGTGGTAAGGCACGGTTGGCCTAGTGGTAAGGTTGGCCTAGTGGTAAGGCACGGTTGGCCTAGTGGTAAGGCACGGTTGCCTAGTGGTAAGGCACGGTTGGCCTAGTGGTAAGGCACGGTTGGCCTAGTGGTAAGGCACGGTTGGCCTAGTAGTAAGGCACGGTTGGCCTAGTGGTAAGGCACGGTTGGCCTAGTGGTAAGGCATGGTTGGCCTAGTGGTAAGGTTGGCCTAGTGGTAAGGCACGGTTGGCCTAGTGGTAAGGCACGGTTGGCCTAGTGGTAAGGCACGGTTGGCCTAGTGGTAAGGCGTCCGCCCCGTGATCGGGAGGTCGTGGGTTCGAACCCCGGCCGGGTCATACCTAAGACTTTAAAATTGGCAATCTAGTGGCTGCTCCGCCTGGCGTCTGGCATTATGGGGTTAGTGCTAGGACTGGTTGGTCCGGTGTCAGAATAATGTGACTGGGTGAGACATGAAGCCCGTGCTGCGACTTCTGTCTTGTGTGTGGCGCACGTTATATGTCAAAGCAGCACCGCCCTGATATGGCCCTTCGTGGTCGGCTGGGCGTTAAGGAAACAAACAAACAAACAAACAAACAAACAAAAGATAGAGTGAGAGAGAGAGGGAGAGTGTGTGTTTCCGTGGATGTGTGTGAGTGTGCGTGTGCATGTGCTCATGAGAATGTGTGTTCTGTTGCAAATAGCGTCTAAAGCTGATCAAACAAGACAAGTCTGTTTGTACTATTTTCCATATCATTTGTCGTGCTGTCTGGTCTAACAGTATAGACGTGTGATCGACAAGAAGAAAGAAGAAGAAGTACCATTTTCCATTCTCTGTCATCATTTTTTTGCAGCTTTACAGCCAGTTAGATTTGTTAATGTAAGCCTCACTTTGTAACCATGAACAAAAAACGTTCTGTGATGCCTTTTTAACTGACACTCCCTGTTTCAATGACCTCCACATAAAACCAACTCCCTTTTGTGACTGTAGTTTAGACAAGTGTCCCCAAGGTCACCTTACCAAAGAGACTGCGGAAATAAAGAGGAAATAAGGGACGGACATTAATACCTTGAATATATCAGCAGGCAGTTTTTGCTCCTCGGCTTCTTTTAAAGCTGTGTCCAGTATCTGTTGTATCTCACTTTCTGCCAGCCCCTGCTTTTTCAAAACTGGAGAAAACAAACAAACAAACAAACATTGTCAATACTGACTTTCCACAACTTGTACCTCAGGCGCTAGCTCAAAATCAACAATAACAGAACACCAAACTAATACAGTAGTAAGAGAGGGCAAAATACTAGATGCAACCAAAAACCACACAAACAGCACTACAGACTCTACCTACCTTTGAGACGAAATAAGATATGTAAAAGAGCAAGAGAGTATACTGTTATGCGGTAAGAGCTGTATCAAAAAAGTTCATGCACACAGACACAGAGAGAGAGAGAGAGAGAGAGAGAGAGAGAGAGAGAGAGAGAGAGAGAGAGAGAGAGAGAGAGAGAGAGAGAGAGAGAGAGAGAGAGAGAGAGAGAGAGAGAGAGAGAGAGAGAGAGACAGAGTTACACACACACACGCACGCACCTTTTGGTGGTGCATAGGTGTAGCCTCTCTGCTTGGCCCAGCCGATGGGGTGCAGGTGTTCATCCAGGTAGAAGGCCCAGAAGTCGGCCAGGCCGCTGTCCATGCCCTCCACCCTCAGGTAGAGACGCCCCCCCACGTTCTCCATGATGCGGGCCAGCCACACCTGTATGGGTCGGTCCCGGTCCTGCAGCTCTAGACGCATGCCTTGCTGGAGCTGGTCGATGGGGCTCGTGCCTGTCGTCTGCACGCATAACGTACACGCTCACAACCCCTTCCAATCTGGTCAGACGCAGACTCAGCCATTGAGCTGTGTTGACATTAAACATCTTATAGATCGCCACTCTTCAGCGGAAAAAGCTATTAATAACAGAATCTCCCTGATCAATGAGTGAAGTGGGGAAAAAAAACACTGCCTGAATATTCAACAACAACCTCTGACCTTTACACAACTTGGGAAGAGGACAAAAGAGCAAACAAAAATAATCAAAATGTTACCTTCAGATTTGGACTTGCAAAAGGACAAATAAGTTCAAAGCCTACCTTTATCAAGAACTTACCTGGAAATGTGTGTGTGTTGAATGTGAGTGTGATGACCAAGACAGAGAGTGTGTCAACAGGTGCGTTACACTCACCTTGTCCAACAGGTAGCTGGGGGCAGCGGGGGCAGTCTTCATCATGTCCTTCAGCGCCGCCATCCGGTCCTTGTGCTTCTCTTGGATTCCTGAACATGCACACAGTGATCAAGTGAGACAAAGTATGTCACAGACAACAAAACTGAATGGAGACCTGAAATAAGGCGCAAACAAAAGCCTTCTAACCACATATATACTGAAAAGATGTGTTGGACTTCCTGGTGCCTTCTCATACGACCTCTTTTGCTGGGTTCTGCTCATGTTATCAATTGTAAAGAGATGTTTTGTTCACTCCATCAGTCAGCTGATCAATCAGAGCACACCCAGTCAGTGTTAGTCCCAGGCCTCAGTCTTTGATCGTTGACGCACACTTTTTTCATCTGACGCACTGTTCTGACACCTGTGGTCGACCAATGATAGTTTTGACATGCAAGAGGTATCCTGACCAACAATTCTCCTACCAAGCGGACAAATCCATGACGTTTTGACCTGTACATGTTTTCAATTCACGTCCAACTGAGGCTGGAAACTGCAATGCCCTCTGACCCCACCTTGGTTTAAACAATGTTTTATTTCCTGTTTACAGGGTCCCCACTGGTTTTTAGAAACAAAATTCCATGACTTTTCCATGACTTTCCATGAGCCTCAATAACATTTTCCATGACTAGATCCACAGGTCGCCATTTCCGAACACGCAAACTTTTTACGTCTTGTCACTGCCAGTTTTGACACTGGCTTGCTTTGCACTGAATTTGAGTCAGTTTCTACGCAGTGTCTCTTCGACAAGCAAGTCAAGCATTTGCTACGCAGTCAGATTATCGGTAATGTTTGCTGGTCCTGTCATTTCACTAAACTGGACCAGCCACTGTTTGTATCCATCTGCACTTTCGTAAATTCCGTTTCGTAACCGTCATTGTGACTTGACGAACTGTCATTTTTTTCACCGCGATACACAGTTCATTGCGAAGATCTTCCTCGGTAATTCGTTCCAATTCTGCATACTTTTTGTTGTCAAGAAACAACTCAAAAGAAAGTTTCAAACTCATCATCCTCCATCTTGCTTGTCGAAGCGCTAAAGTACTTTATCGATGCAAAAACAAAAGCAGAAAACTTCGACGAAACCGACTCAAATGCAGCGCAGACGACACGACGACATAACGGAAGGAAGTGAGCCTCGCTTTGGCTCAAGTGCCGTTAAAAATACTGTTATTCTCGTATGCAAATACGAACGAGAAGTTGGTCATACGAACAAGCCTTGTGCTGGCGACGCAAATCACTGCTGGCTGGCAAAGGGGGGGTGGGGAATGGCTGGGCAACGAAAATCGCCGCTGGCGTGCTAAAGGTTAATTTTTCTTTCTTTCTTATTTTTGTTAAATTCCATGACTTTCCATGACTTGAATTGAAATTCCATGACTTTCCAGGCCTGGAAAATTAAAAATCAAATTCCATGACTTTCCAGGTTTTCCATGACCTGTACGAACCCTGTGTTTAACATGTTCATGAAATTTACATTGACATAAAGTAAAAACAACAACAAGCCTACAGCTTGTGGTGGTGTCTTCAAAACAAACTTGCAATCAGAAATACCAACATGACCCCAGCGTGCTTCCTCTCTCAGTCCAACAGCGCATTCCTCTATCTACCCCTCCATCCACCTCTCCCAGGACAGGCATTCATTGTCAACTAATTCATTCTTTATCCACTCTATGTATGACAGAAACCTCACCTTCGGGAGGAGTAAGTGCCATTCCAGACTCAGCGCACCAGCCAATGGGGTGAATCTCACAGGTTGAAAGGTCGCACCAGAAGTCATGTGACGCATCGTCCTCGTAACCTTCGTAACGCACACGCAGCAGTGGGCCGCAGGTCATGACGACGGCAGCCACCCAGTAGGTCCCCGGGTTACACCTGTTGGGGACCTCCACCCTCATCCCCTTCACAAAGCCGCTCTGCAAGCTGCACTCCACCTGCACATCAATACTATCTGTCAAATGATCTTTCTTGACTTTGTTTGCACTCTTTTCCATAAATATTAAGATATACAGAGTTTGAGAAGTTCTAGTATCTGCACATTTTGATATTGCATGTACTACTATTATCACCAACAGATTTACCACAATATTGCAGACACAAACAAAAACAAAACAAAAATGGAGGGATACAATTCCTCCTCACCTATAAAATATTGCCCTTCCGTAGCTGTTTGTTGACACACACTGGTGGCCATTTTGCAGTGGAAAAGAACAAACGACTTCATGCTCTAGTTAGAGATGTGCCGACATGAATGAAACACAGGGTAAGATACCTACATGTTTAAAGGCAGTGGGAGGCACAGCGGCCGCCCCTGTTTCCTGCAGGTAGTCCTCCCACACAAACTCTGCGTCATCCACGTCTGCTGCCATGTGTTCACCTGAACACACAACACAAGAATGGAGGCAAAATACACAATTGAATACAAATGTTAAAGCAACCAAGATAAAATACAAAGAACACACAAACACGCAGCCACACACACACAAACACGCCCTCACACACACACAAACACACCCTCACACACACACCCTCACACACACACAAACACGCCCTCACTCACACACAAACACGCCCTCATACACACACAAACACCCTCATACACACACAAACACCTCACACACACACAAACACGCCCTCACACACACAAACACGCCCTCACACACATGCAGGAACACACATACATAATGAAACTATTGTCCCTACAGTTGAATGAGAGAAAAACTGTTATTTCCCAACTGTGAACAACAATAACAATAACAACGCTTTATCCCCGAGTACGCTAGTACTAGGGCTCAGCAGACTTTAATTGTCTGTGTGTGTGTGTGTGTGTGTGTCTCGACTTAACAGCTTATTGCTGGGAAACTACTGGGCGCAGTTTGTTCAAAAGTTGATACACTAACTTGATAATAGCTAGGTCCGATTGATCGTATTAAAACTTCATAATGTTACCTGGGACCTAAATGCGAAATAAACCACAAAAAAACGACTTGGCGGTGGGAGGAATTCGCGGTGCAACAGCCAGCCAGGCAGTCTGATAGAACGGTGCAAGGTCTCGGCCAACCAAGACTATGGCATACTCGTAGCAAAGCCGCCGAATGGTACCGTAAACCAAGAATAGTGACGTAATTACGTCACGGTCGAAAGTCTTTGACGTCAATGCCTCCCTGTAGTCTTTTTCTCTCGCGCGGTGTGTGTGTGTGTGTGTTCATTTTGTGCACATGTGTTAGTGTTACTGTTTGTGTGTGTGTGTGTGTGTGTGTGTGTGTGTGTAAGAAAGAAAGAGAGAGAGAGAGAGGGAGGGAGTGAGGGAGAGAGAGAGTGTGTGTGTGTGTGTGTGTGTGTGTGTGTGAATGTCTGAAGAGTACTCGGGTCCAGCGCGAGCGTTTTTTTTATTGTTCATTGAAATAAAAATTGTCTTGGACACATCTAACTGTAAGTACAGGGAGATGGGAGAGTCTGCTGACAGTGACACCTTGACCACACACAGGTAAGGAAGGAAGATCAAATGTACCTGACGCAGCAGGGAAGAGCTTCACATCCTGAACCCCCTCCCCCTCCTCCAGTCGTGACCTGCTGTAGGATGAAGTGGTGGTGATGGTGGTGGTGTCGGCGCGGGTCAAGCACAGACTGGCCATGGGGGAGGGGCTGTGGCGCTGGGAGTAGCTGTCCAGCGAATCCTCCGACCCAGGTGTGCTGTTCGGGAAAGGTAGATCCTCCTCTTCTTCCACCTCCATGGCCTCCTGCTTGAGGCTGGTCAGCAGGCTGTGGTGCATCCTGGTGGCCCGTTGACCCCTGTCCAGCTGTGAGGTGTAGAGGTGACTGGCGCTGTGTGTGGAGGTGTTGTGAGTGTCCATGCTGTCCACCTGGTCAGCGCTGGCTTCCACCTTGACCGGCGAGGACTCTGCTGTCACCTGTGGGGAGGCTGAAGAGCGGCTGTCATCTGCAGGACTGACCTTGGGTGGGGGTGGGGTACTTGTCTCTTCTGCTTCCTGCAAGTATTGACAGTGTTCATGTAAGTTTCTTCAAGACTCAAGATTTCTTGTCCTTGTAAAGATAAGGAAAATTACTTTGCTGTTTCAGGCGGTTTAAACACTAAAGACATCACATTGACTAAGAATTAAGAATTGCACTAAAATCATATGAATATACATACACAGTCACTCACAGGAAACCTGCACACGCATGCACGCACACAAACACACACACACATACAAGACTCTCTCTCTCTCTCTCTCTCTCTCTCTGTTCATCTCTGCTCTCCTCAATTTAACTCAAAACTTATATGCACTGCAAAGTTCTTGAAAAGAGGATTTTTAAGAGAGGGACGCTTAAAATGAAAACTTAATCTGATGCCACAATGTCCATATATATATATCTAAATAAAATGGTACATCCCTGTGAGAATAAAACCACCTGATGAACAGAACAAGGACGTGAGGAACATACCAGGGCTTCTTGCTTGATGTCAGCAGGGCTGGTGTCTGTGTCCATCACCTCTCTTCCGCCCTGTCCATCACTGGTCTTGGAAATCACTTCCTGTGCTAGTGGCTCCTCCCCCTTCCTGCCCTTCTTTCCACCACCCTCCTCTGCTTTCAACTCTTCACTGTCTGCTGAACTAACAACAGCAGGCTCCACCTCCTTGCTCCTGGTGTCAGAAACAGGTTGTTGTGTCGGTGGTTGTGGCTGTGCAAGAACAGCAGGAGAAGAGGAGAGTGGAGGCGGTTGTGCGGAAGCCTGTTCCTGTTTGTGTTTCTCTGCCTGGTCACCCGGAGGTGAGGCTGCGTGTTCACCCTCGCCCTGTACCGGTTGGGCAGGAGCTGTTTCTGTCTGCACTGATGGCTCTGATGTTTCTTCACCGACGTCTGTCAGTGCTGGCTGCTCGGCTGTTGAGGTCTGAGATGGTTGAGGTTGGTTGGCTGAGTTTTGAGATCCTTGCTGCAGATGTAGAGAGGTGAGGAGTGGCTGGTGGGGCTCCTGCTGACAAGAAGGGGGGCGGGACTGCTGCTTGTAGGAAGCCTCCAGGGCCAGCTGAGCGGGCTGGGGGGTGGTGGGCAGCTGGGGGGTGGTAGGCAGCTCGGTCAGCACCGGTTCAGTGGAGATGGGGAAGGACACAGACTGTGGGGCCAGCGTTCCGAGCGAGTGTAGCTGAGCGCCCTGCGCGGTGGATGCCGGGCCCATGACGGCCCCCTGCAGGAGGGACTGCTGGCTGCCCATGATGACGGACTGCAGGCCAGGGAAGGTGGTGGACAGAAAGGGGCCGCCCGAGGCACCGTTAGCACCGGGCATGGTGAACAGGGCCTGACCCAGAGGGAAGCTGAAGTTCTGCGGCAACGACGCGCAGATGGTCTGCTGCTGGCCCAGGGACAGCGACTGCATGAAGTGCTGGGGAATGGTGCCGCCTGCGTTGAGTGGGATGGTGTTTGCGTTGAGTGGGAAAGTACTGGTGTTGAGTGGGATGCTGCTGGTGTTGAGAGAGAACGTGTTGCTGTTGAGACCGCCAGCAGACGCCACAGGAAAGCCCAGGGTGACCCCCAGAGGTTGACTGGTGCCCGCGGCAGAGGTCTGGGCGGACTGGGAGGAAAAGCAGAAACTCTGTGGCAGACTGACAATGCTGGTCACTTGTGGCGACGACAGCAGGGGCTGTGGGGAGGGGTTCTGGACCGGAGAGCTGAGCGAACTCAGACCGTGGGTGGGTGTGTGGAGGGTGCTCATTGTGTGGCCGGAGTTGAGGCCGAGGGGGTTGGCAGAGAGATTGAGGGTGTGGGCGCCTAGAGGCGAGGTCATGAGGGGCTGGGTGGGGGTGTGGAGGGTGTTGATGGGGGGCTGGGTATGGGAGGTGAGGGTGGACAGATCAGGGGAGGAGTGGGGTGGGGGCCCCAGTGAGAGTGTGGGGGCGATATTGGTCAGCTTGTTGCCGGACATGCTACCTGTGCCGCTGCCCCCAAAACTGGTGTCTGCACACACAGTACATAAGACACAAGATAATTTATTGTCCATTGTAATCACACAATGGATGGAAAAGTGTGGTTTGTCTACTCTGTCAATACACTCAGTGCTTTCAGCATTGCAAAAAGCATGTCTACACCTGTACAAGATCAAACTTGTCACTGTAAAGTTAGAGCCTGGACACAAATAATTAAAACACACAGTGCTGTCATCGTTGCAAACTGCACATACACTTGTACACATAATACACACAGTACTCTCAGCATTGCAAACTGCAAACAGGACACCTTTTTCCACTGATCTGTACATTTAACCAGACTATCTTTGTTACAAGAGCTCAGCTGCAAAGAAGGGGGATTTCAGCTGGTGCCTAAGGTGTCCTGGCTTGATAGTGGTACCCCTGTGCTGTGTTTACCTGTACTCTTTGCTCAACGTCTGTGCCATCTGGCTGGACAGTACCATCACAATGTGAGTAAACCCTCAGCGGAGGAAGAATAAGATAAGATGATAAGATAAGATAAGATGATAAGATATAAGATATTACATAAGATAAGATAAGATAAGAGAGGTATATTTGTATTTACGAGGTTTATGATATAAGCAGTTGCTGCTTTTTTTAAAACCAGCCCTTGCCCATGAGGGGAAAAACATCAAAAACCTAACAGTAACAACTAACATATTAACATGGGTGAAACTGATCAGAATTGAAAATAAGGAAAATGAGGCCGGGGTCCAGGGGCCGCCCAGGCCCTGGTGGGGTGCAGGGGCAACGCCCTGCTAGGGGGCCCAGGGGGGCAAAGCCCCCTGGAAGAAAACGAAAAATCAGGCTTTTTAAGGGTAAAAGTAGGCCTCTCCTGGTATCTCAAACACACACATTTGTACATTAAACAATGGTAACAAATGCCAAGCTGTAGTCCGATAATTCGCGCGCTCAGTGAAACAAAGACTCAGCGATGTCCGGTCACTGTGTTAGAGAAAATACGGATCGGATCGCCGGCGAAAAAACAACAAAAACATTTGACCAATTTCATTTGGCGGATTTCTGCCATGAGGCGGAAAAGTTTCACCCATGCATTAAATCACAATCATTTAGAATCGGGAGAAAAAAATCAAGAAAGGAGCAGGGGAGGGGTGCTGGTGAAAACAGTCAAGGAGCAACATTGATCCTGTGAGGGAAGAGACGCAGCCTCCAGTGACGGCCTGCCAACATCAGCTTTGCCATATTATGTTTTAACCATTAAACAGGAGAGCGTGCTAAGAATGCATCACTGCTCCGCTAAGCCAGTGCGATGATGACACGAAAGCACTCCATTTAGACCCAAATCCATGTTGAGCAAACACACATAAGGGTTTAAGCTGCCACAACCCCTGGCCCTGACAAAAATCAATAGGTTTCAATTATCTTCAGCCGCTGGGTCCTTTTCTCCTTGCGGAGACAGGTTCCTTCCCTTTGACCTTGCTCAACAAATTGAATTTCCTCCTTCGTTTTTTCCCCCCCCTGACAGGGTCCATTTCCCAGACAGAAGACGCCCTGTTTCTATGCCAGCACTATTTATAGCACTCTGTGTATGTGTGTCAAAGGGTGGGTGTATTAGTGTGTGTGTGTGTGTGTGTGTGCGTGTGTGTGTGTGTGTGTGTGTGTGTGTGTACGTGTGTGGGTGTGCTTATTCTTATTTGACATGTGTTCTGCAGCTAGATTTTTGTATAAAGACACAGTGGGACTACTGTTCCTTTTCTAAATATAACTTTGATTTTAATACTGAATGTAATTGTCTTTCTTCTTCACTATTCCTCTTCATGAACAGGTCTTAAACTGCATAAAAAAAGGGACTGACTAACATAATTCACTCAAAAACATCCTTCCATACACTAAGGGTTTTCACATGACTTCTGTGACTTTTCCACTTTACAGGTCAATTGTTGTCATCTACATCTTTCTAACAGTATCATTTTAATTCTAAGTATTTGTTTTCATGTCGCATAAGTTGTTCCTGCAGTGACAATATGCTTGAGATCATGGAAAATATATAAACCGTAAATAAAAATTTCCTCATAATCTATGCAGTCACAATTAACAAAGACTACCAGTTGAAATTGACATAAATGACTTAAGATAATACATACACTCACAGAGACTACATCTATCAAAAATGGTTTGTATCTTTAAGCTAGAACAAACCCACTGGCACCTTATTAACATTCCTTTTTTTACCTATCACCCTGGCATAAGGCTTAAAAATTTTTTTTAACATCTTATAAGCTGAACAAATTGTGTCCATTTTTTGTATTCGACCATCTCAAATCGTAACTGGTCCTACAATGAAAAGTTTTATTCCCAACCCTACTTCCCAGCGATACAGTTAACCAGAACATGTGAAATCTTCAAATCAATACAGCGCAATTTTCCCACGCACCAAAAAACCACCACAAGACACAAGCGTGCATGCTACACGTGCTCACCATATATCCAGATAGATGAGGAAGAGGCCGCACAGGTGTTGTCAAACGGCTCAAACGGGCTTAAAAACATGGTGCCAGGATTTTCCCTTCTTACTGCGTTCTATACTTGACACTCAACTGTGAACACTAGACACACGAGTCCACAAGGACAGAGCCAAAGACGTCACTGCCTCCCAGGAAAATATCCGATCAATACAAATCTCAAACCACAATCACTTCCTGTTCCAGTGTCATTCAGTAGACAAAAGTTTTGCCTGACAAAGACTGTCATACGCTCTGTAGATGTGTAGAATTGGGTCGAGACGTCTGCGGACCTTCCCCATGGCTGCTTGCTTGACCTCGACGACTAACCATCAGCACCAAAACTCTACCATTCTGTGGAAACTCTCACACAACGAGCAGATGGGAGTTTAAACATACAAGCAGCAGATCACCAGAGGGGAAGAATCCGATGTGACACAAGACATGGTCTTCAATAATCCTCCAGTTCCCTGGCATAACTCCACACCGAATGGCCTCCTCCTTCCTTCAGTCTCACAGCCACACACACAACACAGACCCCACAGACTCAAAGAGTCTGGACAGAGGGAGAGAGCAAGAGAGACACAGAGAGAGTGTGTGTGAGGAGGGGGGGGGAGAGAGAGAGGGAGAAAGAGAGAGGAAGGGAGCAGGGGAGACAGAAAATGTGTGAGAGTGTGTGGGGAGGGAGAGAAAGGGAGGGCAGCCAACAGGAGAGCGGGGAGGAGGGTCTGTGAGCAAGGAAGATCAATACAGCACGTCAGCCAGGGATCGGAGGACCTGGGAGACAGCCTCACTAATGGAAGGCTGGGCCTGGGCACTGGATCAATAGATACACCGCATCTCTCACTGTCTCCACATCTCTCACTGTCTCTCCCCCCGGCTGTCTGCTGTCTTGCCCCAATACTCCACTTTCTTTACTTCTTATACTTGCAGTTGAAATGTAGACGTTGTGACATTACAAGAAGAAAATTCAGTTGTGTGTGTTTCTTTGGTGTTTGTCAATTTGCTGCCCAATAACATGCACAGTTAAAAGGGAGTTTATGTCTGTCAGTTAGATTTTGTTCCTAGAGGTAGAAATTTCACACACACAAAATTGTAAATTTTAGGCCTACGTACATGAAGTTCATCAGCTTAGCTTATTAATAATAAAATAAGGGCTGGCTTTGTGAAGGAATTCTTCACACAAAGTACCTTAAAGCAATAAATCAAAATGAGTTCTATGTTTCTTTGGTTTACCAATTTTCTGAACTATCATATGTGTGAGTTCTATGTTTCTTTGGTTTACCAATTTTCTGAACTATAATATGTGTGAGTTCTATGTTTCTTTGGTTTATCAATTTGCTGCACTATGATATGTGGACTGTTCACTGGGACTTTAAGTGTGCTAGTTCTTTTTCCTTTCCATCAGCACTGTGTGGCAATTAAACTCGCGCACGTGTGTGTGTGTGTTCATGCTTACATGTGCCTGAACACCTTTTTATGTCTCTATTCGTATGTTTGTTCATCAGTCCGGTCCTTTTATCTGAATGAATTAAGAATAGTAATGAAACATATTGTTCGACAGCTAGCAGCAGTCTGTCCATAAAACAAGAAACATTAAAGGCAGATGTAATAAGTATCCTACATGCTAACTATGCTACTGACGTAATGTTGAACACCTCACAGCAAAATAATTGGACAAAGATTAAGTTTCCATTGATTGCATTCATCCAGCTGATGACAATCCAAACAGAAGTGATTAAGCAAGCAACAAAGCTAATTTTACACCTGCAGTACGATGATGCTGGCTAACGACTAGGCTTCACTGTTAAACACACTGGCTTCTGTCTTCTTATTCACCTTAAGAGCTAGCAGCATGCTTTGTGTACTTGTTGTCTCTCTGCACACCATATGATGAAAGAGTCATAATATACAAAAAGGCAACGCAAAAGATAAAAGAAGAAAGCCTTAGTGCCAGCTGACACCATTTGAACTCTGGTACATGTATTTTTTTTCCATCTGTGTTCTAGTGGACTGTGAGGTAAGTAATGAAAAGGGGAAAATGAGAGGAAGAAGGGTGAGGGTGGAAGGTAGTGTGTGTGAAGAAAAAGCTAGATGGTGAAATTAGCTTTTGAATCACCTGCCATTGAACAAGGAAGATAACTCAGAAGAGATAAATGATGTATTTGTTTTTTCTTTTCAGTTGAGGAATATGCTCAACCCACTGCCACTTAGGCCTAAAAAAAAAAATAGGTGTGGTTACGGTAACCCGACCTACCCTATTTTTAGGGACCGACCCTATAACTTTTTATTACATTTGTCAAACAAAAAAACAAAAAAAACCAGTGCAGAAAACGCAATGAAAGCGAAAGCGCTTGAGTCGCACACTTATTTCCCTGTCAAGTAGGTTTAATTTGTACACATTAGAAAAAAAAGTTTTAAAAAAAAAACTGATTGCATACCTTCCTACCCTATTTTTTTTGGCTATGTTACCTTAACCACACCTATTTTTTTTTTATTATCCTATACTTCCTGTGTGTGTGTGTGTGTTTGTGTGTGTGTGTGTGCGTGCATGTGTGCGTGTATGTATTGCTTTTAGTTTAAAAAAAATGGTACACAGAAAAAAAGCATTATCTCATACTTTGAAGTGAAACTAAAACTGTTCACAGAATCATGTGAAGTTACGGACCAATAATTGTGTCCACAGTGATGGAAAATTCGATCCACTCAAGTATGCTTGACACTGGACTGTATCCAGACCTAATGGATAAGAAGCCGGCCTCCCATGCATAAGGTCGCGGGTTCAAATCCCAGCCGGGCCTGATGGGCTAAGGGTGGAGATTTTTCTGATCTCCCATGTCAACTTATTTGCAGACCTGCTCGTGCCTTACCCCCCTTCGTGTGTACACGCAAGCACAAGACCAAGTGCGCACTGAAAATATCCTGTAATCCATGCCAGAGTTTGGTGGGTTATAGAAACACAGAGAGAGAAAAAAAGCGTGCTTCCCCCGAAAGCTGCGTATGGCTGCCTAAATGGCCGAGTAAAAACGGTATTTTTTATTTTTCCTGCATGCGTGTATCCGTGTTTCCAAGCCCTGAGACTTTCCATGTGAACTTGAGTTCTTTATTGTGCACAGGGGGTGTTGGGACACCGAGGAGAGTGTGCACAAAGTTGACTCTGGGAAATAAATTAAATCCCTCGCTGAACGCGGGGATCAAACCCAGGCCGATAGCTACAACTGGTTTTAAAGCCAGCACCGCTACCGACTGAGCTATTTCCCAGCTCCATGTCATATTAAACAAGTCGCGTAAGGCGAAATTACTACATTTAGTCAAGCTGTGGAACTCACAGAATGAAATTGAACGTAGTCCGCCGCTAGTGCAAAAGGCAGTGAAAGTGACGAGCCTGTTTGGCGCGGTAGCGGTTGCGCTGTGCTTCATAGCACGCTTTACTGTACCTCTCTTCGTTTTAACTTTCTGAGCGTGTTTTTAATCCAAACATATCCTATCTATATGTTTTTGGAATCAGGAACCGACAAGGAATAAGATGAAAGTGTTTTTAAATTGATTTCGAAAATTTAATTTTGATCATAATTTTTAATTTTGTTAATTTTCAGAGCTTGTTTTTAATCCAAATATAACATATTTATATGTTTTTGGAATCAGAAAATGATGAAGAATAAGATGAACGTAAATTTGGATCGTTTTATAATTTTATTTTTTTTACAATTTTCAGATTTTTAATGAGCAAAGTCATTAATTAATTTTTAAGCCACCAAGCTGAAATGCAATATCGAAGTCCGGCCTTCGTCGAAGATTGCTTGGCCAAAATTTCAATCAATTTGATTGAAAAATGAGGGTGTGGCAGTGCCGCCTCAACTTTTACAAAAAGCCGGATATGACGTCATCAAAGACATTTATCGAAAAAAGGAAAAAAACGTCCGGGGATATCATACCCAGGAACTCTCATGTCAAATTTCATAAATATCGGTCCAGTAGTTTACTCTGAATCACACATACACACAACTTGACTAAATGTAAAAAGATAACCCCAAACTTTATAATTCTAAGGACTTTCTCACTTGAACACTTCAACAAGCCACAAGCCTAACAACTCACAGTGTCAATAGCTTGACAACTTATCTTTTAACCCTTTCTTAAATTGACTGTAACTTGTTCAGACAACTCTGAATAAAAAGGATTAGGACAACCAATTTCTGTAGTGTAGTACACGCAACAGGTAATAGTCCAACAAGCATACAATCAACAGTGTAAGCACGCATTTAAGAGTGTTCTACATCCCCCGGTAGTCAGTCGGCAGAGCACTGGGCTTGTGATCCTCAGGTCACTGCTTGAAAACTCGTCACTAATGCCTTTACTTGGGAATATATATTTATACATGTATGCTTTTTACATTTAGTCAAGTTTTCACTAAATGTTTTAACATAGAGGGGGAATCGAGACGAGGGTCGTGGTGTATGTGTGTGTGTCTGTCTGTGTGTGTGTGTGTGTGTGTAGAGCGATTCAGACCAAACTACTGGACCGATCTTTATGAAATTTGACATGAGAGTTCCTGGGAATGATATCCACGGACGTTTTTTTCTTTTTTTCGATAAACACTTTTGACGACGTCATATCCGGCTTTTTGTAAAAGTTGAGGCGGCACTGTCACACCCTCATTTTTCAATCAAATTGATTGAAATTTTTGTAAAGCAATCTTCGACGAAGGCTGGACTTCGGTATTGCATTTCAGCTTGGTGGCTTAAAAATTAATTTAATGACTTTGGTCATTAAAAATCTTAAAATTGTAATAAATTTTTTTTTTATATAAAACGATCCAAATTTATGTTAATCTTATTCTACATCATTTCCTGATTCCAAAAACATATAAATAATTTCGCCTTACGCGACTTGTTTGTTCTTCTCTTCCATTTGGCATGCTGTAGAATGCTGAATTGATGCATCAAATACAGATCTTACACCACATGCCTGATAAATTTACATAATGGTTCAGGTTACAACCACTCCCTCTCTGTCTCTCTTGATCTCACACAAGGTCACCAAAATTAAAATAAGAAAATAACATTTCAAATTGTATATAACCACTCAATCAAAAAAATATGATAGGAGTTAAACTCTTTCGTCATGCTAAATTTAGGCAAATAATTCAATCAAAACTAAAACCGTATGATGAAAGATGAAATTTAAAGTTGCATTTAAAAATGTATACTTTTGCTTCTTAAGTTGTGCCTGTGTAGACTTAAAAACACACTCCTCGTGTAAACTATTTGGCTTACAATCACGTATCTGTCCAGGATTTTGTATACGATAAGGACATTTTTTTTTTTTTTCATTTCATTTTCATTACTTTATTGTCCCATCGCTGGGAAATTCGGGTCGCTTCCTCCCAGTGGAAAGCTAGCAGCAACGGAGTCGCGCTACCCAAGTGTCTGCGTGTTTAGGTGTATTCAGCCACCTGCACTTATGGCAGAATGACCAAGGTCTTTTACGTGCCATTGTGATGACACGGGGGTGGGACATGGCTTCCGTCTCTGGGTCTGCACATAAAGTTGACCCGTGTCCGTCCCGGCCCGAATTCGAACCTGCGACCTTCCGATCACAAGTCCAGTGCTCTACCAACTGAGCTACCGGGCCCCCCATACCACCAACTGGACACATACCAAAACACAACAGCCTGATCGACTGCTCATTTCTGTGCAGAGAGGGAATCATTTTATCAATTAATTTATTGAAAAATTAGTTTTTTAATAAATCAAATAACAACAATAGTTTCTTCTTGCACACACAACAGCTAGGCTGTACATTTTTGGATTTTGTCCCAGTGGCGGTATGCCTTGACAGATCTGAGATGGTGAGCAAAAAAAATGTTTTTTGTGAGAAGGACTGTGCCTTTAAAAATACTGCATGAAAACTGTTAAACCCCAGTCCAATCTTCTTGCTACAACTTCTGTACCTCATATAGTACTCATGCTGAAATGCTTTATTATTAGTTGAATTGTAAAATATATTTTACTTTGTTAAATCAGTGAACATGTTAAACTTCTCATACAAATTAATATGTAACATCTCAGTTTTAATTTGTTACTAAAAAAAAAAGAGTCATGCAACATCTTTGCAATGAGACTGTGGGAGAGGGTAGCTTTATATATAGGCAGTTACATATACTGTAACAACAATTTTCGACCGGTTTGAGCACTTTACACGAAACAGATTGATGAATTGTCTGGTAGTTAATCACATTCGGGTTTGGCTCGGCCGCCATTTTGTACAAAATACCTCTTCATGTTAAACCGTCGTTTTTTGTTGTCAACAAAACACAAACCTACAAACGATATGAACACATGTCAGTAAGAAAAACGTGAGACCTTTGCCCTGAATCTTTTTTTCCCTTTTCAGAGCTAGTACAAGACGGAAACGGACTTCTTATTCGATTTTAATCTGAACATGTATACGACTATTTAATAATTTATGCTCGCTGATTAATCGAAATTGAAAATTGTATTTAAAAGCATAACCATGTCACTCAGCGCAGCAAAACCAGACTACAAAGAATCAAACATGTTGGGAAATAGTACGCTTCATTTTTTTCCCATCTACAACTTACAGAAGACACTCATATTTGAAGTAATTAATCGTTCAAAAATCGTTTATCCTCCATTTTGATACCCAACAATAGGCCTACCATCCTCCCGACAAACTGAAGCAGGAAAATTGTTAAATTCAATGCAACGCACGACAAACTACTGGTAAAAGTTCCATTACATACCAATTTATTCGGCAATGAAAAGAAAAACTCACCACAAAATGACCTAGGGCTAGCAAAATTGAAATTGTCTTGTGATACTGTGAAGCGGTCTCTCGACGACAGAAAGCCAAGATGGCTACCTTGACTCGATTGCGCATGCGCGTTCTATTGCACATTCAGAGACGTTCATAAACAGTGTCTAGACCTATTTTTCATTCAGTATATAAAATCAATGATACAGATTATCAACAATGGTTTTTCCTTGGATATTGCTCAAAGTAGATTCAAATTTCACAAGTACTGGGAACAAAAATTATGCGTACGACTTCTGTGTAAATGTACCACATTTTTTGTGTGGTTTAGTTGAGCATAATCGTCTGCATTAACCTGCTTATGAAAACACGAAAGTAAGTGATGAAATTAATTTATGAACAGATAGATGCATACATAAGGAGAAAAGTGAGGCGAGGCAGACAGAAATTGTAAAAGCAAACAAAAAAATAACGTGTGGAGATATATATGATAAAAAAAAAAAGAAAAGAAGGTCAGTAATCTAAATATAGGTCCCTGGTAATGACGAGGAGCGTTAAAGGCCTGCAGACCTGCTAGTGACTTAACCCCCTTCGTGTGTACACGCAAGCACAAGACCAAGTGCGCACGGAAAAGATCCTGTAATCCATGTCAGAGTTCGGTGGGTTATAGAAACACGAAAATACCCAGCATGCCTCCCCCGAAATCGGCGTATGCTGCCTGCATGGTGGGGTAAAACGGTCATACACGTAAAACTCCACTCGTGCTAAAACATGAGTGAACGTGGGAGTTTCAGCCCATGAACGAAGAAGAAGAAGAAGAAGTTTGCAAGTTAATTGTAATATTTTCGTCAGCTACTCCACCGTAAACAGGGCCGGACCCAGGGGGGGGGGGGGGGGGGGGGGGGTTCCAAGGGTTCCGGAACCCCACCCCTGGAAAAAGCATGTAGGCTACCTTGCTTTGGGTGGGTTTTTTTTTATATTCAGTCAAGTTTTGACTAAATATTTTAACATCGAGGGGGAATCGAAACGAGGGTCGTGGTGTATGTGCGTGTGTGTGTGCGTGCGTGCGTGTGTGCGTGTGTGTGTGTGTGTGTGTGTGTGTGTGTGTGTGTGTAGAGCGATTCAGACTAAACTACTGGACCGATCTTTATGAAATTTGACATGAGAGTTCCTGGGTATGAAATCCCCGAACGTTTTTTTCATTTTTTTGATAAATGTCTTTGATGACGTCATATCCGGCTTTTCGTGAAAGTTGAGGCGGCACTGTCACGCCCTCATTTTTCAACCAAATTGGTTGAAATTTTGGTCGAGTAATCTTCGACGAAGCCCGGGGTTCGGTATTGCATTTCAGCTTGGTGGCTTAAAAATTAATTAATGACTTTGGTCATTAAAAATCTGAAAATTGTAAAAAAAAAATAAAAATTTATAAAACGATCCAAATTTACGTTTATCTTATTCTTCATCATTTGCTGATTCCAAAAACATATAAATATGTTATATTCGGATTAAAAACAAGCTCTGAAAATTAAATATATAAAAATTATTATCAAAATTAAATTGTTGAAATCAATTTAAAAACACTTTCATCTTATTCCTTGTCGGTTCCTGATTCCAAAAACATATAGATATGATATGTTTGGATTAAAAACACGCTCAGAAAGTTAAAACAAAGAGAGGTACAGAAAAGCGTGCTATCCTTCTTAGCGCAACTGCTACCCCGCTCTTCTTGTCAATTTCACTGCCTTTGCCATGAGCGGTGGACTGACGATGCTACGAGTATACGGTCTTGCTGAAAAATGACAGCTACTTGACTAAATATTGTATTTTCGCCTTACGCGACTTGTTTACTAGTCAGTTTAGCACCAAAACAATGCTGCTCTTAACCCTCAAAACAAGGCCCAGAATGCACCAGATTGCACAGATTTTAACCGTTTTTCAAACATTTTCCGGGGGAGCATGCCCCCGGACCCCCCTAGTTCGCTGATTTGCCCCCCCCCAAAAAAGGAGGAACCCCCCCCCCCCCCCCCTTACAACTCATTTGGTCCGGCCCTGGTAAGTAGTCGATGAGCAAGTGCGGGGTGGTTCCATAAAAGACGCGAACAAATGAAGAAAGTAAAGAAACACCCACCCCCCCACCCCCCCACCCCTATAAGCAGAAATTGAAACTTATGATTAAAGTTGATACACATCCGAGACATGGAGTAAAATACAAATGATGGCATTCAGTTATCACATTCAACACCCATGTAAAAGAAAAAGAAAAATCGAGTCAGTTATTGTTTGGCTTTCATTAGTTAAAATCAAAACAATCTTGAAGATCTTTTGGATTCGGATCTGTTATTAATTTTGTATGTGTGGGAGACTGTATTCATTTCTCTATTTTTCCTGCTTTCTAACTGATGACTTATTTTATCAGCGATTTCCTCGTGCATTTTGGTATATTTCTGAGAAAAGATGCCCTTTATGTTTGCCAAGACTATGCATTCTTGTTATTATAGCTAGGAAGCCCAAGACATTACAGAAGTGATTCATGATGGCTGCCGAGTCAGTCTGTCAGGAAGGATAGACACACAATGACAACGACAAGACACCTGAATTTGTCACAGAAAAGCCGTCATTTCACATACATTCGGTGAATTGGCTATGGTGGTGGGTAGAGACAACGACGCGCTTAGTGTCCATCGCATTATGAACTATGACACGAATTCGTCTGCTTCAGTCGTTGAGTCTGGAGAAAGTGTGAAAGAACTGCATTGTTCGTCAGGAGATCTGCTGGGAGCCTTTGGACTTTTTGTCCAGGCTCTGCTGGCATTCCTCGCCTTCACTTGTCTAATTGGTAAGTTCGGAGACTTTGAGACGTGTTTGGTTGATCTCTCTCTCTCTCTCGCTCTCTCTCTCTCTCTCTCTCTCTCTCTCTCTCTGTTTTGTATCTCTTCATTATTTTGTTGTCTTGCTTACTGGATAATTAGCTGATTCAGTATCAATAAGTATATTGTTTAATTAAACAAACAAACAAACAAAAAACGCCCCAAAACGCTACTTGAGCTTAAATATGAGTAGCTCTCCTACTACATGGCCAACAAAACAGGGTCTCCGTGTTGGGCACCTGAACATTAACCATGCTATAAATAAAATCAATGATATTTCTACAATGCTGTTAAATACTGGAACAAGTTTTCACATTTTTGGGATCACAGAATCAAGATTAACACCTCAGATTTCGGATTCTGACGTTGTTATTCCAGGTTACAGTACGTTACGCAGAGACCCTCAGCAAAGTAGAGAAACTGGTATACTTTTGTACATAAGTGAATCAATTAGTTATACACGAATAATACACCTTGAGAACTTCGTGGAATCTGTGTGGATTGAAGTTAAGTTGAGAGGAGCACCTCCACTCCTCATAGGATTTTGTTATAGAAATCCCGCAGAGCGAGCAAACTGGTCAGATAACTTTACACAGATGTTAGATGCAGTTCTGCTCGAGTCAAAGGAAACAATTCTGTTGGGAGACTTTAATGTTGATTTGCTTAAACAAAACAAGCAGTGGGTTGATATGATTAACCTCTATAATCTTAAACAAATAGTCAACACTCCCACTAGAGTCACATCATCCAGCAGTACTCTGATAGATCATATCTATGTTACTGATCACCATAATATTGTCGAATGTTGTGTTCCAGCCAATGGTTGCAGCGATCATTTTCCTGTCTGTTTAACATGGTCAAGAAAGGGTGTCAAAATTCCTAAAGTTGGTCACAAGACAATAAAATACCGCTCTTTTTCTCAAATTAACGAAGACACCTTTCTACATGAACTTTGGAATTCCCCACTATCTGATACTTACAATTTTACGGATCCGGACGAAGCCCTAACACATTGGCTTAGTGCCTTCAATGACATATACGATAAACATGCTCCGTGGAGAATAAAGAGAGTTAGGCACATTGTAAAACCTAAATGGTTTGATAATGATTTACAACATGCCATTGACCATCGCGATTTTTTAAAGTCGGTTGGCAAGGAAGAGGAATACAGAGAACAGAGAAATAAGGTAAATTCACTTAAACGAACAAAAAAGATAAAATATTTTCGTGACCTAGCATCAAGTTCAAAGCAAAACTCAAAGAATATATGGAAGGCAATAAATGAACTTACGAATAAAAAGGCTGCCAGTCATCCGAGTTGTATCAAGGACATATCTCCCGATGCTTTAAACACACATTTTTCCAAAATTGCTGAAACTGTGATTAAAAATGACAAGTCCAAATTAAATGATTTGAAAGTTTTAGAAGAATTTTGCAAATCAAAACAAATTTCATGTCCAGCAAAAATTCCCCTTCTTACAGTACCTGAAGTTTTTCACGCACTTACACACCTCAAGCAAACAGGCACCCGGGGGCTCGATGGGCTTGATGGTAGGATTCTTAAATTGTCAGCCCCCGTAATTTCTGAAACACTTACCTACATTTACAATCTCTGTTTAGACAAAAAATATTTTCCAGTCGCCCTGAAACAGGCTAAAGTCATTCCTCTGTTTAAATCAGGTGACAAAAGAGACCCCTCAAATTATAGGCCAATTTTCATTTTGTCTGTGTTATCAAAACCACTGGAAAAGCATATCAACAAACACATCCTAACACATTTCAACCAAAACAACTTATTCCATCCTAAACAATCAGGATTTAGAGCTAAGCATTCCTGCCACACTGCCTTAATCTCTCTTGTTGATCAGTGGTTGGACAAAATAAACGATAATGAATTCTGTGGTGCCATTTTCGTAGACTTTGCAAAAGCCTTTGACGTAATTGATCACACATTATTGCTTAGAAAATTCGGTTTGTATGGCGTCGGATATGATACTATCAATCTTGTTAGTTCATTCCTCTCTGACAGACAACAGACAGTTCTTACAAACACTAGAGCATCGAGCATGCAAGCTGTAGATTACGGTGTACCACAAGGATCGGTATTAGGACCTCTGCTCTTCTCAATATATGTTAATGACCTCCCCCTTTATATTCAACATTTATGTGAACTTTTTGCAGATGATACCACAATTCACTCCAGTAACAAAAATTTAACTCGCTTATCAGAATCCCTCCAAGGAAGTCTAAACCAGCTGACAGAATGGACTGACCTAAATCACATGTCTCTTAACCCAAAGAAAACCAAATATATGATAATTACAACTAGACAAAAACGACAGAATTTTACCTCAACTGGTCCCGATTTAATGATTGACGGCAATATAGTGGAAAAAGTCGACCATCACAAAGTTCTAGGTGTCCACATCGATAACAACCTGTCTTGGTCAACTCACATTGAACAACTTAGTAAATTAGTGTCAAAGAAAGTGTACCTCTTATCTAGAATTAAACACTTCCTTAATTGTCAAGCCAGGAAGTTATTTTTCACTGCTCATATTCAGTCTCTTATTGATTACGCATCCACTCTATGGGACTCTGCAAGTGATAATTCCCTAAAGCTACTCAGCAGATTACACAAAAGAGCGCTAAAAGTAGTATTACTCAAACAGACTACTCTCACCGACTCAGACTACATCAACATAGGGGTCCTACCTCTGAAGTCAAGAATGAATTACAACAAAGGAATAATGATGCATAAAATTATGACAGAAAATGCACCCGAAACCATTTGCTCAAAGTTCTCTTTGAAGAATTCGCACCACTTTATAAAACTAAACACTCCTCTTCCTAGGATAGACCTATTTAAATCAAGTCTTGTTTATTCAGGAAGCAGCCTCTGGAACGCTCTTCCGGACGCCCTGCGGCAATCCACCAACACAGATTCTTTTAGAACCAAATATTCTTTCCATTTAATGAACTCTATGAACAAATAAACTTGATTGGTATGTTTTCTTTGTATACAGTTGTTCATTATCGGAATTATGGTTTATTGTGACAAAATCACGAAGATTTGGCTCTGTAATACATTGTTTTGCTGAGCTAATGTATTGTTGGGTTACTTTCCGTTTATCTTCATTGCTTTACACCCAATTTTGAACACTACCTTATGATCTACAATGCTTCTACATAATGCGCTTCATGTACATAAACTTATATGTTCTACCATTAATGTTTTTATGTAACCTTTTTTTCCCTAGTCATAGTTATAGTAAAATAGTTTAGTCCCTCTTTAGGGCGAGGGCCAGATGCAAAAAAGCATATCTATGCTTATTCTTGTCACCCTCGAAAAATAAAGATTTGTCATTGTCATTGTCATTGTCATTGTCTCTCTCTCTCACAACCCTCGAAAAATAAAAAATAAATAAAAATCTCTCTCTCTCGCTCTCTCTTTCTTTCTCGCTATCTCTCTGGCTATCTCTCTATCTGAGTTTCCCCTACCCGCTACCGACAATTATGCATTTTTGTGCATTTCATTAGTCTGTAACAAAGGACAAGACTATCAAAGGATCTACTGGCACCATTTGCATGCTGAAATGTATTTTGAACAAAGTTCTTTAATATTCCTTGTCTTCAACTTAGTTCAAGCTCACACACACACAATAGAGCAAGGAAAGTGGGGCAAAAACTGTTAACATCACTATGCCCATAAATAGAGATAATTTTTAAATAGGCGTTGCGCTCTCCCAGTTTCCGTTGCGACGATAGCCAATACTGGCTCCTGCAACGTACCCTTACCAGATCCAGATCCGGGTCCTGCTAATTACCGTCAACTGCCGTTACGGAACTACCGTCAACTACCGTCAACTTTTTGTGTGTCTTGAACTTCTTTTTTTTCCCCTAAATGCAGGTGGCTGAGTTCGAAACTTGCGAAGGTAGCAGAATCGCCATTTGGGGCGATAAGCACGGGATTTTTGTGATTCACGAAGTAGAAGTGGATGAGAAGTGGATGACTAGGACAAAGTGAAGTATTGGACATGCCTGTGAAAAGTAAGCCTGATTCATGCTACATGCACCCTTATATTTGTGTTGAGAGCCGGATTATCGACGAAATCGATGCAACAATTTCAATGCAAGGGAGGTAACTCTTGTTACTCGAAAGCACAAGTATTGATGACGTCATGTGATTAGTGCTTCTGCTCCTTCATAAATCCTCGCACAAACATGAAAATAATGCCATGAACAGTGAAAGTTGCAAATATAAGTCATGATTGCAAACAATTATGTAACAAAACACGATCTAAGGACGAATTTTCTTATTTCTGATGAGGTTTTCGGAGACAAGTTGTACCGCCCCAAATGGCAATTCCGCTACCTTCGCAAGTCACTTTTTCGAACTCAGCCACCTGCATTTAGGGGGAAAAAAGAAGTTCAAGACACACAAAAAGTTGACGGTAGTTCCGTAACGGTAGTTGACGGTAATTAGCAGGACCGCCAGATCCACACACACACACACACACACGCATACAAGCACACACACACACAAGAAAAGGGGGGTGAAAACAGCACATCATCTTTTTGTTCTCAACCACTGTCTGTTAATATCTTTTGCTTGTGTTCCAGTCAAGCGCTACTGTGAGCCAAAGTCTTCCCGGCGCCCTTGGAAAATATGGTGAGTGCAGATAACTAAGACAGATGACTGTAGGCGTTTTCACAGAGAGCTAGTCATGCTTGTCAGTGTTTTGACTGCTTCAAGGTAGAGTGATGTCTTGTGGAAACTTAATTGGTAATTGAGTACAGTCAGGGAGGATCAGAAAAACACTGTGAGAGCGCTGAGTAATTTTTAAGTTTCAGATCAGGTCACAGTGACCTCCATCTTTTAGATTATCAGTTTTAATGTCTTTTTGAAATAGAGAGTTGTGGTCAAGTATACTTGCTTCAAGAATCCTATCCTGATAATATAATTTTTTAAAAATTGGCAAAATATCTTTGTATTGATGTGATATTTATCCCACAGACCTTGGTTTAAACAAAACTTTATTCAATTTTGGTATCGTGACATACAATTTATGACATAGGGGATCCCACAGACCTTCAAGATAAACTTGAATCAGATGGTCAGAAAGTGTACTGAGAATTTTTTGAATGTTGTTATTTTGATTTTTGTTAGGTTCTTTGACACCTCCAAGCAAGCTCTGGGAGCAGCGGTGATCCACTTTGCCAACGTCTTCCTGGCAGACATGTTCACGGGGGACCCTTGCACATGGTGAGTGAAACTTAGCTCTCATAATATTATTTATGCTAAAAAAGTTACGTATTTCTGTCGGACTTTTCATTCTAGGCCCTCCATAAATTTGAGCAAATCATGAAGTGAATCTTAAGATGGAGGTAAATCTAAACAACGAAGTGACTGTGGTAAGATGAACAAAGTTAAAAAACAAAGGAATACTGTACTCACCGATACAAGAACGAGACAAGACGGTACGAATTTTCGCTTATGGAAGCTTCATCAGGAAAAACAAGAACACAAAAGACAACAAAAAGCAGACGCAACACGGAACGAACCTTGTCTGCTTTTTGTTGTCTTTTGTGTTCTTGTTTTTCCTGATGAAGCTTCCATAAGCGAAAATTCGTACCATCTTATCTCGTTCTTGTATCGGTGAGTACAGTATTCCTTTGTTTTTTAACTTTGGAGGTAAATTTACAGATGTTAGTAACAGAAAATTGAAAAAACTGGGGTTTTCTAGGAAAATAAGAGGAGGGGATAGGGTCCGCTGTATTTGCTTCCAACCCCTCCTCCTTGCCTCCCCCCCCCCCCCCCCAAAAAAAGAGAGAGGTTGAAGACAAGGGAGGGAGGAGAAGGGAGACTATCCACAAGAGTCAAAAGTTGTTGCATCAGCTGCGTAAATTACCCCTTTAGTTTTATTGATTGTGGACATGTTTTTATGTACCTATTTTGCAGGTGGAAAAAAAGGAATAATGCCTGGGCTTTCTAATGTGTTAAGCAAATCTTAGTGTATCTATATCCCCAAGTTTTTTTTCAATCTTAAGCATAACAGTTTCTAAATTTATGTACAGTTGAATCCCCTTTTTATATTTAGTCAAGTTTTGACTAAATATTTTAACGTAGAGGGGGGAATCGAGACGAGGGTCGTGGTGTATGTGCGTGTGTGTGTGTAGAGCGATTCAGACTAAACTACTGGACCAATCTTTATGAAATTTCACATGAGAGTTCCTGGGTATGAAATCCCCGAACGTTTTTTTCATTTTTTTGATAAATGTCTTTGATGACGTCATATCCGGCTTTTCGTGAAAGTTGAGGCGGCACTGTCACGCCCTCATTTTTCAACCAAATTGGTTGAAATTTTGGTCAAGTAATCTTCGACGAAGCCCGGACTTCGGTATTGCATTTCAGCTTGGTGGCTTAAAAATTAATTAATGACTTTGGTCATTAAAAATCTGAAAATTGTAAAAAAAAAATAAAAATTTATAAAACGATCCAAATTTACGTTCATCTTATTCTCCATCATTTTCTGATTCCAAAAACATATAAATATGTTATATTTGGATTAAAAACAAGCTCTGAAAATTAAATATATACAAATTATTATCAAAATTAAATTGTTGAAATCAATTTAAAAACACTTTCATCTTATTCCTTGTCGGTTCCTGATTCCAAAAACATATAGATATGATATGTTTGGATTAAAAACACGCTCAGAAAGTTAAAACAAAGAGAGGTACAGAAAAGCGTGCTATCCTTCTTAGCGCAACTACTACCCCGCTCTTGTCAATTTCACTGCCTTTGCCATGAGCGGTGGACTGACGATGCTACGAGTATACGGTCTTGCTGAAAAATGGCATTGCGTTCAGTTTCATTCTGTGAGTTCGACAGCTACTTGACTAAATATTGTATTTTCGCCTTACGCGACTTGTTAATACCTCCAAACATCCGAAAAAATTAGGTCTCAAAAAGGGGGGAGTCTTAATATAAAGGTACATTATACAAGTTATGAATAGAAAATCTGAGAAAACAGGGTCCTGAAAAAATAGGGGAGTCTTAAACAGTTGGGTCTGAACAGGGGGGTTCCACTGTATTTCTATGCTGCTGTTTGTGACAAAAATGGTGCTTGATGTTGTTGGTGTGTCAAATTGTTTCAGGTACTTCATCAGTTTCTTGCTGGACTCCACAGCGGGGCTGCTGGTGATTTACTTGGGCTTGAAGCTGACCCAGATCCTGGCTCACCGGTCTACCTGCAAGTCGCTCTACTTCGGGGAGTATGGTCAGTATGCTACAATCATTCCCCCCTTTCAACACCCAACAATTTTACAATTCGATCCTCCCTATTCCGGACACGGGTCAACTTTATGTGCAGACCCAGA
Source organism: Littorina saxatilis (assembly GCF_037325665.1). Lineage (NCBI taxonomy): Eukaryota > Metazoa > Mollusca > Gastropoda > Littorinimorpha > Littorinidae > Littorina > Littorina saxatilis. The sequence goes on along the minus strand of NC_090248.1, from coordinate 61,700,651 downwards.
GACGGAAGCCATGTCCCACCCCCGTGTCATCACAATGGCACGTAAAAGACCTTGGTCATTCTGCCATAAGTGCAGGTGGCTGAATACACCTAAACACGCAGACACCTGGGTAGCACGACTCCGTTGCTGCTAGCTTTCCACTGGGAGGAAGCGACCCGAATTTCCCAGCGATGGGACAATAAAGTAATGAAAATGAAATGAAAAATGAAATATTAAGACCTTGCTTTTCCAGATTTTCTGTTCATAGCCTTAGTCATTTTTGCTCCATTTTAACCTCCATCCAGTTTAAGACCTGCTTTTCTCAGATTTAAGGTCTTAAAAAAGGGGTTCGACTGTACAGTGAATCCCCCTTTTAAGACCCCACAAGAAAAGACAACTTCAGAATTCCTCCCTTTTATGACCTTGCTTTTCCACATTGTCTCTTCATAGCCTCTGTAAATTGTCCTCCATTTTAAGGCTTCCTCCAGTTTAAGACCAGCTTTTCTCAGGTTTAAGGTCTTCAAAGGGGGGTTCCACTGTCCTTTGGGCATTGATTGCTTCTGTTTATATTTAGTCAAGTTTTGACTAAATATTTTAACATCGAGGGGGAATCGAAACGAGGGTCGTGGTGTATGTGCGTGTGTCTGTCTGTCTGTGTGTGTGTGTGTGTAGAGCGATTCAGACTAAACTACTGGACTGATCTTTATGAAATTTGACATGAGAGTTCCTGGGTATGAAATCCCCATACGTTTTTTTCATTTTTTTGATAAATGTCTTTGATGACGTCATATCCGGCTTTTCGTGAAAGTTGAGGCGGCACTGTCACGCCCTCATTTTTCAACCAAATTGGTTGAAATTTTGGTCAAGTAATCTTCGACGAAGCCCAGGATTCGGTATTGCATTTCAGCTTGATGGCTTAAAAATTAATTGATGACTTTGGTCATTAAAAATCTGAAAATTGTAAAACAAAATAAAAATTTATAAAACGATCCAAATTTACGTTTATCTTATTCTCCATCATTTGCTGATTCCAAAAACATATAAATATGTTATATTCGGATTAAAAACAAGCTCTGAAAATTAAATATATAAAAATTATTATCAAAATTAAATTGTCCAAATCAATTTAAAAACACTTTCATCTTATTCCTTGTCGGTTCCTGATTCCAAAAACATATAGATATGATATGTTTGGATTAAAAACACGCCCAGAAAGTTAAAACAAAGAGAGGTACAGAAAAGCGTGCTATCCTTCTTAGCGCAACTACTACCCCGCTCTTCTTGTCAATTTCACTGCCTTTGCCATGAGCGGTGGACTGACGATGCTACGAGTATACGGTCTTGCTGAAAAATGGCATTGCGTTCACTTTCATTCAGTGAGTTCGACAGCTACTTGACTAAATGTTGTATTTTCGCCTTACGCGACTTGTTAAACCTGTCCTGGACACTGTATGTTTGTCTGCATGCTTTGAGTAATTGGTCAGGCAAGTATACTCAGTGCATTATAGCGGACACTCTGTCATGAGCGTCATTATTCGCTCATGTTTTAGGGAGATCCATTAAAATGTCATCAGTGTAGTCTGGAGTCTAATTTCTGCCCTCGATGGTCAATGTGAAGAGGTATAGTGCCTGTAAAAATTTTTACTCTAACTCTATCTCAACCGTTTGATTTTGATATGTGTGGGTTTTTTTTTTAGTTTTTTTAGGGGAAGGGTGGCATTGCTTTTAGCTTTTGAAATGCAGGCATCCTATATTCGAACACTTCAATACAATTTTGTGAAATGTGTGTGTCAAAATGTTTAATGTAAAATGTTTTAAAGGCTGTTCTTTTTTTTTCTTTTTTCTTTTTTTTTTTTTTACCTCAGTTGCATGCAGGCTGCTTCAACCCTTCTTTTTTGCCTCTCTCTTCTTGAAGTTCTTCTTTTTTTCTCTTTCATTTTGGCGGGGAGCATCCTTCTTCGTTGGTCTTTTTTTCTCTTTTGTTTTGGCGGGGAGGATCCTTCTTCGTTGGTCTTTTTTTTTCTCAATGAAATGTACACAATAACACCTTTCAATCTAACTGTATTAATCTTAGTTCCAAATCAAACATACAACATATATTCATAGGTTTACCGTAAGGGTATTTACGAATGCAAATGTTAGCGACAATTATCAAATAATTTATATATTCTACTGCCTGAAGGGAAATGTTTTTGCGTGGTGGGAAGCCCTGCAGCAAGGCTGTTTCTGCATTCACAGACCTGTTTACCCTTACGATTTTGGCGTAATTTATTACGATTTTCTGCAAAAAATACGCCATTCCGCTATCCGTGTCAAGACTACGATTTTCATAAATAAAAAATAAAAAAAATAAAAAAATAAATTTTTTTTTTATTTTTTTTTAATCAATTCACATGTTTGGCATTGTTTTTTTCAATGGCAAAATGGGGTGAAAAAGCACAGGACTGACCAGAGATCATGTCTGTCTGACGAGACGCTGGAGAGCCTTATTCTAGTGGTGAAGTCTCGCCCTCACTCATTCGGCAAGCGCAAGTACAGTAGAGAAGCGCTTGACACACTGAAAAAGGCCTACTACGAGCAAAAGAAAAAGAATCAGTGATGCATGTGCTTTTGATGGGATCTTCTTTGAAATTATGATGACTACAAAAACTGACTGATGTGTTTTGTTTGTAAATGATGGATATATGTGCATGATTGCGTTTCGCAGACACAGTTGTCATGTGCCGCGGCGTTGTAATTAGCGACGAATGCTGGATGATTACTATTTTTGTGCCAGGATTACTATTTTTGGGGCTGAGCATTACTCCAAAACACTTATGGGGGTAAACAGGTCTGCATTCAATACTATACGAACGTATATGAGCGTTGACTGCGGGAGACAAAGTGTTCTATGCTCAAAGCAAACTTTGTACAGCGAAATTTGCTGCATGCAGATCACAGTCCTTTTTACACTGTGAGCAGCATTAATATTAAGAACAGGCTTTAAGAATCTGATTGTTTTCCATTACCAACGGTAAAGCCAGGGGACTTTAAATGATTTTAATTAAGCTTAAAGTGTGTGAAAAGATGAGAAATGCCTCTACCTGTGAATGTGGTTATTTCAGGTGAGCCGCCGCAGTGCAACGCCTGGGTGGGACAGACAGCTCTCTACATCATCGTCATGATTGTGGAGAAGCTCCTCATGACCTTCCTCGTCTTGCCATCTTTCTGGGTCAAGGTTAGTCTCTACTGAGAAAAATGGCGTATTGTTTTTTGTAAGTTGTGAGAAAACTCTTCCTTAAAAATATTGCTGTGATTGAAGAGATTTAGCGTGGAGATTACCTTTTTGTATTTTTACCTGGAACAGCTCAGAAAAAAACAAACATGTTAGTTTGCAGGTTTGTAATTATCTGTTTGAAAATGTCAGCAATACAGCTTGTTCTCTCTTACAGAATCACATAATTTTTCTTGTAGATGCAAAGTCATTATTCACACAATTATTCTTTCTAACCTCAGCTGTTGAAAGCTAGCTATTCTTCAGTGGTTCTGCTTTTTTTACATGTCTATCTTAGAACTTTTTTTTCTTCTGAAACCATTTTATAGTTGTGATAACTTTTACCTGTGCAGGTGCGCAAGTTTATCATGACGCCAATCAAAGACCCGCGGCTGGAACTGGCCATCGTGATGTTCATTGTGCCTCTCATCGTCAACGTGAGTCAGCGCTTCTTACACTCTCATTTTTGAATGCCCGCTCATTTGGAAGTGCTCCAAGGGATGTAAATCCAGTAGGAACAGGTTTTCTTTCCATGTTTTGAAGTAGGTATGAAAACGTTTTCAAAGCACATCTTGAAAAACACATGTCTTGAGGTGGACACTGTGCATCTGTGTGTTTGTCAGTTTTCGACAATGAGTTTTCTTGTCAACATTTTCTTTTTCAAATTTTGTGATTGTGCCTTCAGATTTCTTTCTGTTGATGCAGTTCCAACATATTCTTTTGTGGTGGTTTTTGTGAACAACAGTGGTTCTCGTTCCCCCCCCCCCCCCCCCCCCCCCCCCCCCCCCCCCCCCCCCACCTATTTATGACATTCACCAAAAATCAGGTCTAAAAATGGAGGAAAATGTACAGATTTTATGAACAAACAAAAATTGAAAAAAACAGTCTTATTACAGAGAAAGCGTTAGATTGTAAGAGTTTTAAAATGGGGTTCTACTGCAAATGTACATTTCAATTTTGATATTGAAGTACTTTGTTTCGGCTTTTGCAGGCGATTTTGTTCTGGGTGGTGGACAACTTCCTGAAGCGCAGCATAACGCAGACCAAGACAATGTACGTCAGTAGCGAGGACCACAAGGTCAAGTACTTCCGCTCCTCCGACCAGGTCAAGTGCTACAACCGCATCGAAAAGATCGAGGAGTCAGACGTGCTGTCCGCTGAGGAGGACGGAGATGTTCGCCAGCGTCATTACGACCCTTCTGAACGCTTGATTTCCGTCAAGTAGACGTTGGTGCACACTGCTGTCGGGCGTGGGGTGTGACAGGATATAAGAATCTAGTAACACTTCTCAAAAAAATGATAATCATCCCACACATCCCCACATCCCCACTCTCCCCTCTCTCCCCTCCCCGGTTTTTTCTTCGTTTTTTTCTGTATTTATTTTAAAAGGTGGGTAGTTGTGATCAGGGATGCTATGAGCTGTAAATATGATTTGTGTGTTATGTCTTGCTGTAAATATGATTTGTGTGTTATGTCTTGCTGTAAATATGATTTGTGTGTTATGTCTTGCTGTAAATATGATTTGTGTGTTATGTCTTGCACAAATCAAGATTGAATGCAAACAGTGTTTGAGTCATGCTTCTGGAAGTACAAACAGAGTCAGACTAGGGTTCATTTTTTTGTTGGGGGGGGGGGGGGGGGGGGGGAGCGAGGGGGGGGGGGAGGTTCATGTATGTTGAGGGTCCTTTGAGTTCAAGTACATTATATTGGACTGAAGCAACGATCCTTAATAACTCCTAAGTGTATATTGACGCATATTCTGCTTGTATAGTGTGTGTTTTTTTGTGTGCACAGTTTGAAAGGGAGCTGACATAGCGTTTACTGTGGGCTGTGAATGGAGTTATTTGAATGGCATCAGGGCAAGTTTGGTTGTGTGGTGTGTAATTTAGTGATTTTTGTTCCTGGACACATGCTTTGCATTGCTGGTGTTGGAGGGGGGGGGGGGTGTATGCACTTTGTTCTTTCTCATGAGGTCACCAATCCATTTACTTAAAGAAGATATTTGCTGTGCTACTGTCACAAGGATCAGCTAAAGCCTGTTTTTTTCAAATGATTATTTTTTTTGTTTTGTTTTTCAGACCTGTTGAGTGTTTTTTAAATTTTTGTTAGTTTTTGTTTTCTGTTTACACACTTGCTCATCATCTTCACTTACTGCTCTCTCCATCTTCAGCCTATGTACATAACAAATATACATATTTTACCACTTTCCTTTCACGCACAACAATCAGCTGCAATGATCAGATGTTAATTAGCCTTGTTTGGACTTTGAAGATGTGTCATGTCTTCTTCATAACATCTCGACAGCTGAGTGATGTCCCTTGGTTCAGCTGAAAAATAATTTGAAATTACTTGGTAGATATTTCCTTATCACTCAGATTCCCTCGCTGACATGCATGGTGATTTTTGGCATGGCTAAAACGGCATCACAGTCACTGGTGCCACTGTCTTCCCAACCTGTGTGTTATGTGCAGGGCTAATTGGAGTAGAGGGGGAGGGGGATCCGGCTGTGATATCGTATGGAAGGGGGGGGGGGGGGGGGGGGGGGAAGAAGGGATGTGCAGAGGTGTGAAAGGAAAATGGTGAAACAAACCCAGCGAAGCAAAGACGTTTGAGTGTTCATGTCTTGTGTTTCTGTGCATTGTTTGTATACATGTTTATGTCTGTGAAAATTCCACTTTTTGTAAATGTGTGCACTGCCACTGTACATAGCTGATTAACCTGAAAGGTGTCGTTTCAATGAAAGTAATCTCGGTCATGACTGTGAAGACAAATTTAAAATAAAGGTGTGAGTCGCAAACGGTTGTAAAATATGAGAGTTTGTAATATGTTGTGACCCTACAAATCAGCAGACTGAGCGTCATAAAGCTTTGTGCTGTAACTGCTGGAAGTCAGTATTGTATTGGATTTGTGTAACATGACATGTATGTATACTGTGTGGTGCTGAGTGCACATTTCTCGTGTTCCTTCCTCTTCCATGTACGTCTTGCTTCTTTTTCACGAAAGAAGGAGAGAGAGAGACGGACTGTGTGTGTGTGTTGCTGTTGCATTGGCCACAAAAGACTGAAACAGAATAGACGAATTCTGGCAATAACTGTTATGTTTTGTGGAAAAGTTGCTTTCCCTTGGTTTTCCTTGGTTTTGCATAGAACCACTGAGGCAAGCTACACGTGGAAACCAACTCTTCCACACCCCATGCAAACTTGACAGAGTTATTTCCCATCATCGTCTATTATGGGTATATGTTCCCGATACGTATAGCAAATCATTGACATGTATGAATGTGGATCAAGTTTTCCCTTTAGCCTTTCATCTAAATGTTACTGTGCTTTTAGAACTAAGCAGAGCCCATGCAAAAGCGAGACGGTTCACTGTGGTGAGATTAGTTTTCAGCCAACTTTCCTTTCTAAGGTAACTTGTGCTTGTGCTGCTTGTATGTTGCCATAGTTACAGCTTGCTGGCTTCAGATTGCCTTGTACAGCCAAGCATAGTGACCCGTCTCAGTTTCAGACCAGACCAGTGTAGTCATTGATAAAGCGGCACAAGGACATTTAAGAAATTTGACAAATATCAAATCTGAAATTTTGAGACTGAAAATAAAAGACAATGTACATTGTACATTTATTTTTTTCATGTTGTTTTTTCTATTTTGTACACTTTCTCTGTTAATTGTTTTATGATGTTATTTTATTTTTTATCAGATTGTTTACATTTTTGTTGTGAAGTTTTACAGAAAAAGAGAGAATACTTGCCTTGGCCTTGCAGGTTGTGCATGATTTTTTTAGTTTTTTAGTTTTTTTGTTAATAAATACAAACAATGTGGTGATGATTTGAGGATTTTGACTGATTTAAAGTTGTTAGTGTACCCCCCGATTCTTGCACCAGAAAAAGGTATAATTTGATAACTTCAGTCTTTTTGTTAGGGGTGAACATTTTGTGCCAAATGAGATGTGATTGTGCCTGACTGCATTAGTGTGCTTGTAATTCTTGACCCTTTCTTGTTCATGTTTCCCGCAGTGGGGCACTGCGGTTATGAAATTAAAGGCCCCTCCTGTTTTTGCAACCGCAGGAGCTTTCTAGTTTGCTGTTAGGTAGATTTTTGGTTCCTCTTTCCTGTCATGCTCTCTTTTTCTTCATGAATTCTTTTCTTTTTTCTGCCTTCTTGCTCATTCACCTGTATTTTTTCCAAAAATCTCTTCTCTTGCCGCTTGTCTCGCGATTCATGTATAGTTTAATCTGTTAGTGTTCTGATGTAAGTCCAGCAGTAGATAGGTTAAGCCTATTTTAACATACTGGAAACTGGTAATCTTCCAGTAGGTATTAATTTAGTTTTACTAAAGCCTGCTGGGACACAAGTAATGGGTTAGTGCATTTGTAAACAGGAATCGCTTGACAAGTGGCCCCCTTCATCCCCCCCTTCCTCGTCCTGATATGGCTCTGCGTAGTCGGCTGGACGTTAAGCAACAAATAAATAAATAAATAAATTGTTCATGTTATTATTATTTATTTATTTTATTTTATTTTTTTCTATGGAGTTTTGGGAGATGATTAAAATGTTTGTGTATGTGATCTTGTTTGTAGCTAAGTGAAATGCCTTTTACTCTTTAATACAAATATTTTGTGGTTACTTGCGCCTTGCAGTAACTCTCTTCAAGTTTATTGAATGTAATTTAGTCAATAACTTGGAAAGCTTCTGAATTTAAATTCATCAGATTGATCATTGGAACGGGTATGGGTGCGCATAGATTTAAAAAAAAAAATCTTGTTGTTCTTTTATCTGAACTTCACTTGCCATGTTTTTGTGCATGCTGTATTTCTGTACGTAATTGTTTCAATTTCATTTCATTATGTAATTACATAGTATTACATGTACATTGTATTTCATTTATTGAATATGTAAACAAATACGGTTGTTGATGTTCAATGTATGAATCATGTAGCGTTTAGAGGCATGAGTGTGTTGCTGACGATAGATGAAACTAGCTCTCCTGTGTAATCAACAGTTGTCACTAAAGGGCATTAACTCTTACATGATATATACAGTGTACCTTCAAGGTTTGCTTTGTTGCCAAATTAGCTGCACAACGTTCACGCCACCACTGTCAAATTCCAATTCCATGCAGACTTTTGTGTACATGTTGTGCCTGAGGCAACGATGACCATGGATAAGGTGCATGAGACAATTACCACCCAAACGGGAGCCAACACCCCCCGCGGGTTAGGGGGAAGAATTTACCCGATGCTCCCCAGCATGTCGTAAGAGGCGACTAACGGATTCTGTTTCTCCTTTTACCCTTGTTAAGTGTTTCTTGTATAGAATATAGTCAATGTTTGTAAAGATTTTAGTCAAGCAGTATGTAAGAAATGTTAAGTCCTTTGTACTGGAAACTTGCATTCTCCCAGTAAGGTCATATATTGTACTACGTTGCAAGCCCCTGGAGCAAATTTTTGATTAGTGCTTTTGTGAACAAGAAACAATTAACAAGTGGCTCTATCCCATCTCCCCCCTTTCCCCGTCGCGATATAACCTTCGTGGTTGAAAACGACGTTAAACACCAAATAAAGAAAGACTTTCCATTCGTCCACCTCAGCCCTGATCTCCGTCTCACTATGGTCACTTGGTCTGCTCTGGATAGTCGGTGGAAGCTGTCTCTGCTGTTGTAGTGGGGGTGTTGTTGGGTTCACCTTCTCTCCTGCCAACTGGTCAGGTCTGAACAGTCAGTGAAAGCTGTTTGGTGGTAGGGGTTCAGTGAAGGGATTTGATAACTCTTTTCATTTCTGTGTAGAGCTCGGACTTGATTTTCTTCTTTTCCCCTCTGCACCATGGTTTGCTTTGTTACTTGCACTTTCTTGTCTTTATATCTCTCACAGCTGATACACTGTCGTTGTGCAGTTTGTGCACCCAGCACCGTTTAGGGCATTGCTTCATGTTTTCAGTGGTGTGGTATAGTCTAACTGAGGGGCAGGGGGTGGATGTTATTTTTGATTTAAAAAAATCTAAGCAATTTTTATATAGTGCTTAAGAAGAAAAGTTGTTCAGGATGATTAGCACTATCTTCTGTTAAAATGACTGGTTTCCAGCTTTCACTGTTTAAGCCCTGTACACATACATTTTCACAAATCAAGAGAGAAAAGCGTCAAATTTATACTGGAAAAGAGCCTGATGCATCGTACCGGGAGCTGTTTTGTGAGGATATCCACAACTGATCATGGAACACTTATTCCTTGACATCAGTATAATGTTAATATTGAGCCCTTTATAGGTAGTTAGTGATCTAGTGCCACGAAGGGAAGGAAGTAATTAAGTAAGACATTATTATGTTGCGTGTCATGTTTCCACCTGAATTTTGTCAAAGAGCTTCACACAAATGCAGTTGGCGTCTGTACCGGTTGAAATATTGTTGTTATTTTGCCCATTGACCGTTCACTCATGGTGCTTGAAGATTGTTTTGTTTGTGGCTAAGGGCCTGTTCTGCCATATATTTACATGTCGGTAAATAGATTTGCACATGACTCACCTTTTGTTCTTGCATGCCTTTTGAATCTAAGGTCCTCATGTTACCACACACTACAAGTACGTCGTCAAAATATCACATGTACAGTAAAGGGGGAAACTTCAACATTGTGGATGGATGTGAAAGGGAGGGGGGGGGGGGGAGTGGTGGGGGGGGGGGGGGGGGCGGTCTGATTTAAAAGATGAAATCATTCTGATTATTCTCTAAAAACTAAAATTAAAAACAAGTTTTTATTGGCTGACGATTTTTATCAAGTCTACCTGACTTTCGACAAAACAATCATGTGGTGTTCTGAACATTGTTGTTCCAAGAAGACAGTCTGATGCATAAGGCTTGTTTCTACAACTTTTGCCTGTAATTCTCTTTTTCATCATGCACCTTAAGACATAGATATGTTTATGTAATCATTATGAGAGACTCAGGTCCACGAGAGACGCATATCATCTCCTAGAACGATGGCAGCAAGTAATGATCATGCGACTACGAACTGGTCACTGTCGCCTCAACGCCCACATGTTCAGGAAGCTGAAGCTGACCCCATCACCAACCTGTCCCTGTGGTCTGGAAGACCAGACTCCAGAACATGTCTTAATGACATGCCCCCAACTCAAACCAATCAGAGACAAAATGTGGCCAGCATCAGTCCCTCTCCGCACCAAACTCTATGGGAGCAGACAAGACCTGGAAGCCACGACGTCATTCGTCTCGCAGACTAAACTGATGGTGTGACGGCGAACGCAAGAAGAAGAAGAAGAAGAAGAAGAGACTCAGGTCGTGTGTAAAGAACAGCCCTTCCCGTGTAAACGATTGGACTGGCCACGTCAGATCTGGACAGGCTACACACGGGATAAGAGATTAAGACCAGCTCTCCACTTGGACACATAGAGAAAATCAAGAGACTGGGTGCTCTCTGTGCAGTGCCAGAATGTTATATTTCATTTCTGAAGGTCAGGATGTTGATTTTTGTTGTGTGTCCAAAGGGAGGGGTGGTACACATGTTACAGGGCTAACACCTTTCCGGTTCTCGCCGGAAATCCGGTTTTTGACAACTTTTAAAACCGGACAATCACGTTTCTTAAAGTAAAACTTTTTTGTTAAAAAGTGTTTTAGTTTCAATGGTTAATAGAGGCAAAATGTGTATTATTTTATAATTTATTAACATACATTTTGGTACCAGGAGAGGCTGTTCTTTGCCTCTACAAGATGAACAAAAGCCTCCACCTGCCGCCATGGACCCTGGCCTTTCAGGTTTTTCACTTTTTTTGTGTGTTAGCCCTGATGTTATCCTGTGTAAAAGCCTGAGCAGATTTGAAATGGAGAGCCGGACTGTTTTCTCGGGAAGGACTGTGCTTTTCATTGTTGCTGCACAGTATCCAGCATGCTTCCACTGTCTGCACCACATTTTTGCAACCTATTTGTGTACAGCTTGTTGGCACGTCTAGTGTTGTCTGGCTTACTACATAGTCAGGGACTGTTTCGCTGAGTCAGTTTACCAAGGGAAGTTTCTCTAACGTTACAACCATCATTTACACTCAAAAAACAAGAAAGGTTTGTTGTTGGAACTTTTCATTATTGACAAAACAAAACTTGAAACGTTACAAAATTCACAGATGAAACGTTACAAAGTTCACAATTCTGTCAATATTTAAAAGTTTCAACATCTTACCTTTCTTTTTTTTTGTTCAGAATGTTGGAACGTTGGCAGTCTATTTGTTTTTAAATTTTATTATTTACACTGTTTTTGCTTTATTGTCAGAAGTCTACTTTTCCACCTTCCCCACCACATGATGTATTTTATTGAATCATTTTACTTAAATGATCGTTTGAAAACAAGTGAAGATGTTGATTTCATTGATGTTTGTTCACACAATGTTCAACCATCTTTGTAGGGAAGAAAATTGGTTACAAAAGAAGAAACCTGTGAAATTTGTGTTCCTGTGCTACTGATGCTTGACAGGAATTGTCAGCATTGTTTTTGTATTGTCACAGCTGTGTTTGTATGAAATGGGTCACAGAAAAGAAGTAGGCATGGAAAATCTAACATTATGGCAACACATTGCATTCTATAATGTAACAAACAAGGGTTATTTGTTTCTTGTAAAGTCACATGCTGTCAATGTAAAAAAAAAAAAAGTTATTTGTTTGTATGTGCATGTTTTGAAGATCTGAGTAAGACTGTACAAGAATAAACTGGGCCAATGTTGACTTTTTGTGCAGTTTACCTTGCTAAGTATTGTGGTAATATTTGTGTGAGAGTTTTTGTGTAGCGAGTAAAGAAACACGAAGAGACGTGACCCAGTGTGTGTTTGGCGGGTCAAGTGCGGAGCTGAGAGCGCTTGAGATGAGTGCACACTGGTGTCAAGATGGCGGAGGGTCGTGGAGCATTGTTGTTGTGCATGACCTGTTGACTCTGTCCCCTTGACCTCCTTCTTCAAGGTGACATAAATTATACCCCTTCCTGACATAAATTATATTTGTTTAGACAAGTCTGTCTTGATGTGACCCATTATCACCGGCACAGACTTGGTTTAAAGTGAAGAGTTGTGGGCTTGGAATTGCCCTGACTGAAGCATAATACGTGTGAGTGTGTTAAGAGGTGGCTGATCTGACCTCTGGTTTTGTCCAGTTACAGCTCCGTCAAACTTATTTCACAATCAAACGCTGCCCGTGAAATCCTTGCTTGCAAAACTTGTTTACAATCAAATGATATGAGTCAAATCGTTGTGTGCAAATCTTGTAAAGAAACAAAGATAAGGGGTTTATTAGATTTAAAATGTTCTTGTTTGTCACCCACAATCATGAAGCGTGAAGATGTATTTTTCAACAGCGGCAAAAACCACGAAAGACGGTATGTGAACATGAGGACGTTGAAAAGGTGCACTTTACATGGTTTTGCATTGCCGCAGTTTTAGGCAAAAAATAAGTAAGTGGCTTGTAGTAAACTTTTGTGTAACGATGTGACCGGCCACTGCAGAATTCAATGTTGAAACAGATTGACATTAATGTTGGAACTGTGCTGAAGTATAGAGTGTGCCTGCTATAATGGTCGGCCTTGATTTAGACAGGACTGTTACACGTGTGTATGAATTCAAGTTTTGGTTAAGGATGGCACCAGCTGCTCAAATAAACCTGGGAGCTTGATGAAGCTGTGTTTATTATGTTGTGAATGACAGAAAGTTGTGTGTGCATATGTTTGATTTCTGTCTTTTGTTTCAGTTTGTCTCCTGACAATTATTATCTATAGTTCATTTCATTGTTATCATTTTTCATTACTTTATTGTCCCATCGCTGGGAAATTCGGGTCGCTTCCTCCCAGTGGAAAGCTAGCAGCAACGGAGTCGCGCTACCCAGGTGTCTGCGTGTTTAGGTGTATTCAGCCACCTGCACTTATGGCAGAATGACCAAGGTCTTTTACGTGCCATTGTGATGACACGGGGGTGGGACATGGCTTCCGTCTCTGGGTCTGCACATAAAGTTGACCCGTGTCCGTCCCGGCCCGAATTCGAACCTGCGACTTTTCGATCACAAGTCCAGTGCTCTACCAACTGAGCTACCGGGCCCAGTGTGTGTGTGTTGATTCAGGACCATATCATGGACACACACACACATTCTCTCTCAAACACACACATTTTTATGAATACACACATGCGCATAATTCACAAACATATAAGGGCCCACCTGCTATTTATTTTTCTTCATTTCATAAATCATGCAAACATTTGTTTTGATTATTCAACAAGAGTATAATCCATGCATCTTAATGGCAGTGCATGAATGGAATCATTTTGATTACCGTATTTTCCGGGTCATAAGGCGCGACTTTTTTCCTCGAGTTTGACCCTTGCGTCTTGTATAAAGAAGCGCCTAATCCGTGTATGAAATACGAAAAAAATCAAAGAGACCGCCTGAGTACCAGTCAAACAACTTGTGATAATGCATGTTTCAGCTACTAGGTACTACCTTGGCCAAGTTTCCTCTCAAGACATCAAAGAGACCGTCCCATCCAAGTTTCCCAATTGATTCGTTTCCGGCCGATTTATGTGGAGCACGTGATGCGCACAAAAAATATTGACGGTCTAGAAGTGTCGTCTGCGCAATGATCGCGGCGGCTTTCTTGACCGCCAAGGACGACCGCGCACGTTGTGAGACGTCATTCGTTAGACCTCAATAGGTTAAACTCGGTCACTGACCCCGGTGCAGGAAGTGTTTCCTCTCTCAGATATGACAGGGGAACCACCTCTCATAGCAAAATCTGGGTCATTGACCCCTGGGAAGAAGGTCAGTGTAATATAGGTCTATGCTATAAACAAGGCAACCCAGCTATCACAATGGACCTGCCTTTGATCTCGCCGCACACACAGAGCACACATATTTCCACTGTATTCTTCCTTTGATGTGCGGCTTATTTTCATTCTTCGACCGTTTGTTACCGGTATACTTTTTCAATTTTGGTGCGCCCTATCGGCCCCCTGCGCCCAATGGGTGACTGGATTACAATTTTTTTTTTAAAGAAGCCTTATGCGCTGTTGCGCCTTGTAACCCGGAAAATACGGTATGTATTAAGATAATGCTGAACAACTGGAGACTTGCTAAGTATAAACATATAAATGTTTTAAAAATATCACATCACTTTGACTTGAGAATGGGAGACATAAAATGTACATTTAACAGTTGAGAAGTATTAATACTGTCATAAAACAGTCATTGTAAAAGTGACTCGTTTCACTGGACGGATTTTTGAATACATAACACAAGAAACATCAACAAAAACATTAAAGCTTTTCAGATAAATAATTCTGGGATACTCAAATATAAAGCTAGGCTAACTTTTTTGTATACTATTCTGTGACCCTAATGGCTTTACCGCAAGGGTGTAAAACAACATTATTCACATTTATTTTATTTATCTCACATGGTGAGAAATAATGCTGTTAATGTTATTTGTTCCATGATTGTCTCAGCACTCCCAACAGTTATTTACCAAGACAGAAAATGGTTGAAACATTTCATGCAGTACCATGAATGTTCTTTCTTTCTGTCTTTATTTGGTGTTTAACGTCGTTTTCAACCACGAAGGTTATATCGCGACGGGGAAAGGGGGGAGATGGGATAGAGCCACTTGTCAATTGTTTCTTGTTCACAAAAGCGCTGCACTAATCAAAAATTTGCTCCAGGGGCTTGCAACGTAGTACAATACATTACCTTACTGGGAGAATGCAAGTTTCCAGTACAATCACACACAAATATACAACACATCTAATCATTCAGATTGTGTTTCCTTTTCAAGTTGGGGAATGATAAGGGACGAATAAAAATTCATGAAGAAATGAAAATGTGCATCAAAAATAATTATAACCGCTAATAAAGAAGATGGATGAAATGCTTCAGTCATTACATTTTTATGACAAAATATCTTGTGTGCAACAAAAGTTGCTGACATTGACATAAGGCAACAACAACAAAAAGTCTGTTTGCGGTATCCCGACCGACCCTATTTTTTCGCGCGACCCTAGACTCTTTTTTTGGCATTTGGGGGAAGAAAAAAAAGTCTTTGTTTTTGGGCAAAATAACTTAAAAATATGTTTTTTGGGAGGAAAAAAAATAAATAAAAAAATCCCGACCTACCGACCCTATTTTTTTTTGCCTATGTTACGGTAAACAGACTTTTTTTGTGTGCCTAATGTACACAAGTCAAGCACACACTTTCATGTTCAGTCTTAGCACTAATCTGTAATCATCAAACTGAAAACAAAAAAGTAAACAATCGTGTTCCCCTTTCTCCCTCCCCCCACCCCCACCCTTTGCCCAAAAGCAACCCTGACAATCCGCATAGTTTTAAACCTGCAAATCTTATCTGCATTGTGAACTGACAGGCCTGCACACCAGAAGACCGCAGTGTTATGTCTATGTCGCATGTAAGGCCCTCTTCAATCAATCCCTTAGCGATCACCTGCTTAAAATAAAGAGATTCTCAGAAAGGAAAGCAAAACGCTGAGCAATTTGCCACAAAGCCTTTACATTGAGATTTGATAGTGCAGCGTTCATACAAACATCGGTTTCTGATAACCAACTAACACTGCAATCAGGGGCAAGACAGACAATTATATTTGCAGTCCACTGCAGGCACTTAAAGGCAGATGATTTTACATTTTTAAACAATCAACTAAATAAATCATTTAATGCATTTTAAACATTATCTTGTTTTGACAATGAATTTGTCTGAATTCACAACGATCCATTAAATTTAAAGTCTTGAGCATTCAGATCTAGCGCTAGTAGCTAAAAATTATCCATATTTTGCAGGGGGGGGCACATTATGTTCAGTTTTCAAAGATCATCGGAATTGATAGTGGGAATAAAACAATGTACAATGCAGATACCAAAAACTAGGCATCAGATCACGATGAAAATATTAAAAAGTCATTCAAGTGACAGTAATGAAGTCTAAGAATTCAGCAGACTTTGGAGAAGATCACATGACTTGATCACATATGACTGTTTGTCGTTTGTCACATACACCGAGTCGAGAAGCACAGAGAGGGGGTGACACCAATAAGGCATACAGTGTTAAGAATGCAGGGAGGCTGGTGATGCTGCAGCCTACATGACCACGCATGTTTTGGACTGTTGGACGGGAGGCTGTCGTGCGGCCGCCTCCTTGTTTACCACAGCCTGACGCTCAGCGGCCACCAGCCTGGAGTTGGTTTCCTGAAGGTCGTTCTGCAGCTTCTGGATACGTCGGTCCTTGTCCGCGTCCTCCTCGGCCAGTTTGCCCAGGCGACCTTGGAGGTCCTTGACCTTGGCCTCGTTGTCCTTGCCCCACTGCTCGTACTCGCTGAGCTGGGCCTCCTTGGCCTCCAGCTCCTTAACGCGGGCCTCCAGCTCCTGACAGCGCTCCTTGAGCATGGCCGCCTCCAGCTGCCAGTGCTGACTGCCCTCCTCCAGCGCCAGGTAGCGTCCCTTGAGGTCATCGTACTCCTTCTGCACCTTCACCTTCTCCTCAATCACCTTCTGCAGGGCTTCCTTCTCTGCCGACTGGTTGCCTAGCGACGACTCCAGGAAGGCCTCCTCCTCCGGCTTCCACTGGCCTTGACCTCTGGAGTCATCTGTGCCCTCGTTCTGAGTCCCGCTACGGTCCTCGCCTCGGGTGTCGCCCCCCTCCTCCACCAAGCTGCGACCGTCCGACTTCCTCATGGCTGCAGGGACGGGAACCACAGCGCCCGCTTCTGCCCGCGCCTCATCCTTAGAGCTGGGGGTGGGGGATGTGCTGGTTGTTGCAGCTTGTTCGTCCGAAGCATCCTGGCCAACCACAGCCACGCCACCGGCCACAACCTTCCCTCGGTCTGACTTCTCAGACATCTTAGAAAAGTCATCTTCATAGTCTGCGTCGTGGGGTGTTGTTTCTGTCGCAGGTGTGTCACTGCTCTCGGCGTTAGCGGCAGACTCGGAAGCTGGGGCAGCCCCATCAGTGGCATCCTCTGCTTTCTCTCCCCTCTCCTCTGCTGCCGGTTCTTCAGCGGTGACCGTCTCTTCAACGCAGTCAGTGGGTTTATTCTCTTCCCTGGTCGCCTCCTCAGCGGCTGCGTCGTTGTCTGCCTGCTTGTCCATATCTGCTGTGTCTGCCTCGTCGCTCTCTTCCGTCGCTTGGGCGGGTTCTTCTGCTGCAGCGGGTGTTTCTTCGGCTGCCTGGGGCGTGTCTTCAGTTACTGGAGGTGTGTCTTCTGCTGCAGGATGTGTGTATTCTGCTGCAGGGGGTGTGTCTTCTGCTGCAGGGGGTGTGTCTTCTGCTTTGGGCGTGTCCACTTCTGCTTTGAGTGTGTCTTCAGCTTTGGGCATGTCTTCTGCTTTGGGCGTGTCTTCTTCTGCTTTGGGCGTGTCCTCAGTTACTGGAGGTGTGCCGTCTGCTGCAGGAGGTGTGTCTTCAGCCTTGTCGGGCGTGTCCTCTGTTTGTTCCTCAGTCTTAGCTGGTTCTTCTGAGGCGGCAGTCGTGTCTTCTGTTTGCTGGTCCCGTCTCCCAGGTTCTTCCTCTGACTTGACAGCGTCCTCGGTTTGTTCCGTGCTGTTCTCTTCGTCAGGATTCTTAGTCATTCTGAGGACAGAAAAAGATATGCATGTAATTGAGAAAAGCCATAGTCGGACAGAAAGCTATACATCTCTCTCTCTCTCCCTCCCTCTATCTCCCCCTCTCTCTCTCTCCCTCCATCTTACTCTCTCTCTCTCCCCCTCTCTCTCTCTCTCCCTATCTTCCTCTCTCTCTCTCTCCCCCTCTCTCTATCTTCCTCTCTCTCTGTCTCCCTCTCCCTCTCTATATATCCCTCTATCTTCCTCTATCTCTCTCCCCCCTCTCTCTATCCCTCTATCTTCCTCTATCTCTCTCTCTCTCTCTATCCCTCTCTCTCTCTCTATCTTCCTCTCTCTCTCTCTCTCCCTCTCACTCTTCCTATATCCCTCTATCTTCCTCTATCTCTCTCCCCCTCTCTCTCTCTCTATCTCCCTCTATCTCCCTCTATCTCTCTCTCCCGCTCTCTCTCTCCCTTTCTCTATCTCCCTCTATCTTTCTCTCCCTCTCTCTCTCCCTCTCTCTATCCCTCTATCTCTCTCGCCCCTCTCTCCGCTCTCCCTCTATCTTCCTCTATCTCTCTCTCCCTCTCCCCCTCTCTCTCTCCCTCTATCTTCCTCTATCTCTCTCCCTCTCTCTATATCCCTCTATCTTCCTCTATCTCTGTCTCCCTCTCCCCCCTCTCTCTCTCCCTCTCTCTATCTCCCTCTATCTTCCTCTATCTCTCTCTCCCTCTCCCCCCTCTCTCTCTCCCTCTCTCTATCTCCCTCTATCTCTCTCTCTCCCCCTCTCTCTCTTCGGCCTCTCTCTATCTCCCTCTCTCTCTCTCTCTCTCCCTCCCCCCCCTCCCCTCTCTCTCTCTCCCCGGGTCAGCACGGTACCAATCTCAATCACGTCGCTGTTGTCGCCTTTTGCATATGCAGTCAAGCAGAAATGAGCAGAGCAAACGGCACGCACCACTTTAGCCTCTTTTACTTACAGTAACTTGACCCCACCCCCCCCCCCCCCCCTTCTTCAATATGAGACCACCCTCCCCTTTGTAAGACCCTGCTTCCTCAGATTTTCGGTTCACAACCTCTGTAAATTTACCCCCACTTTAAGACTCCCCCCTCTTTTAAGACCCGGGTTTCTCAGATTTTGTTAGGTCTCAGTAAAATGGCTTTCCAGTTCCACTGTCGCTTCACCGCCTCCACTGACAGCGAGGCAGAGTTATCGCCCTCGACCAGGCCCCAAGGCGCTGGGCCCAGAAAGGCGTGAGGGAATTAGCAGAGATCGGTCAATATGGGGACCGATTAGCCGCAGACAATCTAATCCAACTCGCTCTATCTGGGACTGTGGACCCCACACTCCGTCCTTCCCCAGAGTTCATTCTTTTTGAATGTACAACTTTTTCGTTCTCCTTATATGATGACTGACTTCAGTGGTGAGCAAGCCTCTGAACATTGTAAAGATCAATGTCGATAATTCCTTTCAATTCCTCAACAAACAAGCATAATTACGCTTGCTTCAAACCAAGGACACAATCATGATCATCAACCTTTAGTTACTAAGACGACAGAGAAGATTGTGTAATGCGTGTGTGTAATCGCACAGGCGAGTGTCATTTGTAGTGTGTCACAGTGTGTGTGTGTGTGTGTGTGTATATCTCCATGGCAACAAAGGAGTACAAAAAAAGTAGGACACTTATATGGTGTCAACGCCATGTCCGTGTGGCCCTGTTTCCACAGCACGCCCTCACCACAGGCACCGGAATCAACACAGCACCGTAGTTGCTTTTCCCCAAACGTGACTCCATTTGTAGCAATCCGAAACAGGTGTGTGTATTTCAAGTTTCGCAAAACTGTAGCAAAGAAAAGCGGTGGGAATCTCGTTGTGAATTCCAGTTACACCATCACCAGTAAAAAGAATTATGATTATTTAAACCGTTTATTTCCAGTAACTGCCTCGGCGGACATAGACCTGACATTTAATTTGTTGCTAAAATGGACAAATTTGGCCACAGACAGACAGACAAGACAGCACGCACGCACGCACGCACGCACACACACACGCACACAGCACGCACGCACACGCGCACGCACGCACACACGCACGCACACACTGCACGGCACACGGCACACACACACACGGAAAGGTCAGACTGGCAGACAGGGGCTTTGCATTCAAATCTGAAAACTCCGCTGCACACTGCGGCACAATGCAAAATGTTCACGCACGACGTACTGATTGTGACGTGTTGCGTACTAACACCGCAGCAAGTCCGGCAGTTAAGCGAAACTTTTCGTCAAACGTCACACACACACGTGTTGCCGCGACTTAAGATGATTAGGGCTGACATCTCACCTCCACTCTGCATGCACAGTGTAACGCAACACACTCAAGTAATCACCGGCCAGGGATTGTTTGGGGCTGGATTAACACCAATAATTGTGTTGGCTGTAATTATTAGCTAAACCATATGGATCTGTGAGACTTGAACGAGGGCCAGCACTTACTGCCTGCCTGTCTGTCGTTAACATTCTTCCATCCGTCGTCAGTTTTATCAGTTCAGCCTCTTCTTTTTCTTTCTCTCTCTTTGTGTTTGGTTATTATGCATTCATAAAACGTAATCTCTGAGCACAAAAGGTAGAAAAATTAGGTAATATGTACTCTGTGTGTGTGTGTGTGCGTGTGTGTGTGTGTGTGTGTGAATTCACATAATTATTCTACCTGGCATACTTTACAATACACAGTTCTGCATATTTTACAATACACAGTTCTGCATATTTTACAATACACAGTTCAGCTTATAACAATGCTCGCGGACAGTGAATATTTCTGCAGCACTGTTCGTAATACAGATGATGATATTTATTGTTTGATATACTTCTCCTCCACAGCATACGGCATCTGCCACAATGGTATCAATTGATAGTAACTGGGCAAAGTTGGCTTCTCCGAGTCTACCTCACCAAGCTCGAACACGAAGCTTTGACACTGAGGTTTTGGGTAAAAAGACTTCGCGAAGTCAAATTCGGGCTGACTTAAAGAAGGCCTTTAGGCTACATCATTACCAAAGACAGTGAAAAATAGCCAACATAGCGCATCAAGTAGCTAATCGTCTGCGGTGGTATGCACGGCCCCACCCAGACACTGGGTTCATCCACCCGGGCAACAAGTACCCGAGGTCAGAGTCCATCCATTGGCCGCCACCCTTAATCCCGTCACGGCGGGTGGGTTAAACCAACAGTATTAGCACGAGGAGGGTCTGCCTGATTGACGCTGACAGAGCGGTCGCTGTAGAGTCTGCTAATTACTCTTTGCCAGTCGCCGCAAACCCACCATGTATCGTGGGCCCGTTACCACAGGCAATGCACCAACACGCGGAACGTCATTACAAAACGATCAACGGCTCACAGATTGCCCCAATGCACAAACAACGGGAAGGAATTACGAAATGGTCAACAGTCCTCCTAGTGCCTTTTTTCAACAACTGAAAGGAATTGTGGAACGGCCAACGGTCCTTCTATTGTCCTTTATCCTCTGGTTACCAACTGGTCGGGCAAACAACTTGCATAATTGACTCAGAGTGGTCCAATAATATCAACACTCAGTCGTAACTGTAACTGTCTCTCTCTCTCTCTCTCTCTCTCTCTCGCTCTGTGTGTGTGTAGGCAAAATAACTTGCGCAGCCGCAGAAACAAGAAAAAGGAAATCTTTTATGATTGAACATTCTTGATTAAGAATATTGCTGTGTCATTACCTTAAAGTTTTTGTTTTGTTTTAACACGTTTTTCTTTTCGAGGCAATATTCTAAATTATGCCTTTGAATATTCTTAATCAACCGATGCAATCCATCAAGGTCTTGCAAAAAAATCCACTTGAGCAATAAAACGAACTTTCAATAAAATAAAATAAAGATTCTATGCTACTCAGTTGTGATGAAGAAGTCAGGGACCCTCTTTCACAATTCCTCATATGTGACATACAAACCTTCTTCTGTCGACCGAACTTGCGTGTATTTAGATATTTCCAGCGATGTGCATATCGTGAGTAAGCCGCTTTTATCATACAGAACACGGTTACATCAGAATTTATGTCAGGCTTACTTAAATTAGCAGTGCAAGAATGAAGTAAGAATCAGTGCTTGGTCCGATTTTGTCTCCAAGTCTAGTGCCTGAAAACCACCATTTCCCTTAGCTTGCTATAAACTTCACCAACTAGCCACTTAAAGGTCCACTCTGCCACGTGAAAACAATTCGCTTCACTGTCTCACACCTGGCCAGGCTTTGGCACGGGATAAGACCATCCCTCCACTTGGTCACATACCAACACTGAACAGCCTGGGTGTTACACGGGATAAGACCACCCCTCCACTTGGTCACATACCAACACTGAACAGCCTGGGTGTTACATGGGATAAGACCACCCCTCCACTTGGTCACATACCAACACTGAACAGCCTGGGTGTTACACGGGATAAGACCACCCCTCCACTTGGTCACATACCAACACTGAACAGCCTGGGTGTTACACGGGATAAGACCACCCCTCCACTTGGTCACATACCAACACTGAACAGCCTGGGTGTTACACGGGATAAGACCACCCCTCCACTTGGTCACATACCAACACTGAACAGCCTGGGTGTTACACGGGATAAGACCACCCCTCCACTTGGTCACATACCAACACTGAACAGCCTGGGTGTTACACGGGATAAGACCACCCCTCCACTTGGTCACATACCAACACTGAACAGCCTGGGTGTTACACGGGATAAGACCACCCCTCCACTTGGTCACATACCAACACTGAACAGCCTGGGTGTTACATGGGATAAGACCACCCCTCCACTTGGTCACATACCAACAATGAATAGCCTGGGTGTTACACGGGATAAGACCATCCCTCCACTTGGTCACATACCAACACTGAACAGCCTGGGTGTTACACGGGATAAGACCACCCCTCCACTTGGTCACATACCAACACTGAACAGCCTGGGTGTTACACGGGATAAGACCACCCCTCCACTTGGTCACATACCAACAAAATCAACACTTTGACTGCTTGTTGTGATGAGTTGGAATTTGTTGATGACCTAATTTCCGAAAAAGGTACTAGTGCCTTTAACGAAATCAATTCTTAAACAAGTCGCGTAAGGCGAAATTACAACATTTAGTCAAGCTGTCGAACTAACAGAATGAAACTGAACTCACTGCATTTTTACAGCAAGAGCGTATACTCGTAGCATCGTCAGTCCACCGCTCGATGCAAAGGCAGTGAAATTGACAAGAAGAGCGGGGTAGTAGTTGCGCTGAGAAGGATAGCACGCTTTTCTTTATCTCTATTCTTTTTAACTTTCTGAGCGTGTTTTTAATCCAAACATATCACATCTATATGTTTTTGGAATCAGGAACCCACAAGGAATAAGATGAAATTGTTTTTAAATCGATTTCGGAAATTGTATTTTAATAATTTTTTTTATATTTTTAATTGTCAGAGCTTGTTTTTAATCCAAATATAACATATTTATATGTTTTTGGAATCAGAAAATGATGAAGAATAAGATAAACGTAAATTTGGATCGTTTTAAAAACAAATTTTTTTTTTACAATTTTCAGATTTTTAATGACCAAAGTCATCAATTAATTTTTAAGCCACCAAGCTGAAATGCAATACCGAAGTCCGGCCTTCGTCGAAGATTGCTGGGCCAAAATTTCAATCAATTTGATTGAAAAATGAGGGTGTGACAGTGCCGCCTCAACTTTTTACAAAAAGCCAGCTATGACGTCATCAAAGGTATTTATCGAAAAAAAGAAAAAAAACGTCCGGGGATATCATTCCCAGGAACTCTCATGTCAAATTTCATAAAGATCGGTCCAGTAGTTTGGTCTGAATCGCTCTACACACACACACAGACAGACACACACACACACACACACACATACACCACAACCCTCGTCTCGATTCCCCCCTCTACGTTAAAACATTTAGTCAAAACTTGACTAAATGTAAAAAGACAGGCTTTCTACCGTTGGTATGTGACCAAGAGGAGGGGTGGGCTTATCCCAGGTTAAAGCATGGCCGGACCTGAGACGGTGAGGCGAATTGTTTTCACAAGGCGGAGATGGCCTTTAACTTCTAACGACCAACCGACCATAGAAAAGTCCAGCCCAATTCCCTTGACTGCCTGAGGGCGAAGACCAACGGTCATCATCCCACAACCCACAATCACTCTCCACCTCGTCTAGAAGTGATTACATCCACACACACACCACTGGCACCTGGCAACTGCCATAATCACGATTCTGCCAAGGAGACTGACAAGACAAGAACTACAGCAAACGAGTGGTTAGTTAATTGCAGTCTATTCATTGGCCGAGTGTCGATCGACAGAGTTCGGTGGGTTATAGAAACTTGGCCAAAAAATACCAAGCATATATATATCTTTCGAAAGCAGTATATGGCTGCCTGAATGGCGGAGTAAATCGGTCATACACGTAAAACCCCACTCGTCTAAAAACACAAGTGAACGTGGGAGTTTCAGCCCATCAACGCAGATGAAGAAGAAAAAGAAGAAGAAGAAGAAAATTACCTGGAGGTTAGGTACAGGCCGAGCGGTCACAGACAGAAAGATGATGACTCTGGGATGGACGGAGCAAGCAAGCAAGCAAGATGTCTAGCTGTAGAGTGCAAGTCCCAGAGGAGAATTGGAGAAACTTGGTAGAGCGGAGAGCCGGGCAACAAATAGCCAGGTGTGCTTTGCTGCCTGGGGTGTCACCGTGGATCTCTCTCAGGCCCAGTGTTATGGGACGTGGGCCGGGACCGCGGTGGAAGTGAGGTGAAACAAATTAATCCGCTTAATTTCTGCACACGCTTAGCACGATTCACTGATCGGCCGCCTACACCGGGCCGCACCTCAGTCGAGCTCTGGGCTCGTCACCCGAAGAAACTGACCTTCCACCCCCCCCCCCCCCCCCCCCACACACACACACATCTTCCTCCCCCCACCTCCCACTCTGGCTTTACCCCCTAGGCCCTCCCCATCCACACCCCTTTACGTACATGGTTATTGCTCTACTTTCTCAACGTATCTTTCGCACCGCTAAGCATATAATAATACGACAGGTGGATGTCATTACAAGTAAAGCGACCTTTGTAGATCTATGGTCTGAGGTTATATTCATGGGATCACCTCGTTACTCCCCCTTAGGGTTAGGGTTAGGGTTAGGGTTAGTAACAAGCGGGGGGAGTAACGAGCCGGTGGAGTAACAATACGAGGGAGTAACGAGATGCTCCCATATTCATTGACCTCTTTTCACAACGACACACACTGATTTTCTTCTTCTTCTTCGGCGTTCCAGGATTTCTTGAGATCTACTTGCGAACACAAACACCGCCACAAACACACAAACACATCGAGTGAAACCTATACACACCCCTATACCGGGGGTGTAATAAAAGAACTGGCAATGGCTAGATTACGGTAAGACTTATTCTATCTAATTATCATAAACATCATTTGAGTAAATAGTAACTTCCACCTTGCATAGGTACATGGTCACATGACTCCGCAATTTTACGGTAAGAATTGATACCTGTGTTTTAATACAGGCATGATTTCAGAGATTTAAAAGAAATATGCCTTTTAGAAATTTAGAAGAAATATGCAAAATGTGAAGAACAAGTGGCTTCAGCGATGCGTTTATTCGTTTTTCGTATCGAAGGCCACAAAGGCTCAATTACCAACAAAATTCTAGTATCTCTCGATAAACGTGTTGCACCAAAAAAAATTCCAAGCTGGTTCCAGCGGATAGCGCGGGCTTTCCGCTTCTTCCAATGAAAACAAAATGGTAAGTTGCCATTTGTTTCGTAAAATAAATAAACACTGAAAAAAATAATAACTTGAAGTAAGTTAAGTGAGCACGTATGTTTGTGGTGAGTTTGACATCAGATGTAAGTATACCGGCGTCCATCGGCCAAATTCAACTGTACCAAGATTATGAAAACCAGTGAAGAAATAAAGAAATATATGACATGATTGAACATTAACACATCCTACCAATAAAGATACTAGAATTCAATCAATCAATCAATCAATATGAGGCTTATATCGCGCGTATTCCGTGGGTACAGTTCTAAGCGCAGGGATTTATTTCTATGTTTTAATTTTTTTATTTTATGCAATTTATATCGCGCACATATTCAAGGCGCAGGGATTTATTTATGCCGTGTGAGATGGAATTTTTTACACAATACATCACGCATTCACATCGGCCAGCAGATCGCAGCCATTTCGGCGCATATCCTACTTTTCACGGCCTATTATTCCAAGTCACACGGGTATTTTGGTGGACATTTTTTATCTATGCCTATACAATTTTGCCAGGAAAGACCCTTATGTCAATCGTGGGATCTTTAACGTGAACACCCCAATGTAGTGTACACGAAGGGACCTCGGTTTTTCGTCTCATCCAAAGACAAGCACTTGAACCCACCACCTAGGTTAGGAAAGGGGGGAGAAAATTGCTAACGCCCTGACCCAGGGTCGAACTCGCAACCTCTCGCTTCCGAGCGCAAGTGCGTTACCACTCGGCCACCCAGTCAGGCAGAATTGTCAAACTGGATGTAAAAGTACAATGAAACGCTTCACTTTTGAAACATATTTGTGGACAGCCTGTCCATATCTATTACTAATGTCACATTAAGTCTAGGTCATGACACATATTGCGTTACGTTGTGCAAACAACACCGACACTCCCAACGCCTAATGCCACACCTAATGGCAAACACATCAGATCAGGGTTCAATTCCGTAACTATTCCACCGACATTTATATGCGCCAAGAAAATCACACCCACTCACACCGAGTCTCAGTCAGCCTGGGAATTCACCCGAACGTGCAGCGGTCAGATTTCACCACGGATTCAGTCGCATGCCCTCAAAAACCCTACTCAAAGATGACTTGCGTTGGTCGTAGCGGTGAGCTGGCACTGCACACCACTGCACCACTCCCCTCTTCACTTTTGACCGGTGCTAGCTAGCACCAAAACCACACCCCTCAGGCTTTTCCACGGGGGCTGGTTTGCTGTGGGCGGCTAACCTCATTAAATGCGGACCATTCCAGAACAAGGCATCTGAGTTTCTCCCTGGGACTGAGCTGGCCAGGACTGACTGACTGACTATTAGGGTTTAACGTCCTCTTAGACCAACTGGTCTATATTGGGACAGGTATTGGTAATACGTTGAAGATATGGTGTGATACTTTGATTCGAACAAGCCTGCTGTGGCTGTCTTCTTCGACACACCAGCATTGGGTTTGTCTCGAGTCAAAGTATCGAAATACGATCATTATGGGGGCGAGGACGCCCCCATTCTATACGGATAGTTTAGAGGTTGACCATGGGCAGCGCCATTTTGTTGTGAAATACGTCATCAGTTTGTGTACACAGGAAGTTGTGACATCCGTCACCCTATGGGAGGGGTGAAGGCAACATTGTTCATCTGTAGAAAGTTGTGAAATCCGTCACCCTATGGGAGGGGTGACGTCAAAATTGGTCATCACAGAGTTTGTGTAACACAGGAAGTTGTGAAATACGTCACCCTATGGGAGGGGTGACGTCAAAATTGTTTAACAAAAACATGATACGTCGCATTGTGCAGGGTCAACTGCAACAAACTCAAACCGAGCCATTCATAGCTTGCTGTATTTGAGTGACTTATATACCGACATTTTTATTTCTTATTTTCAGCACAGGTGTAGGAAAAATCATGAACCAAAATGTTATTTATTTTCTAATTTAACATTTTTTTTACAAATATGACCATGGTCTTTTAAACATACAGTGACATTAAACATTGTTATGTTAAAAAAAAGAAAAAAAGAAAAAAAGCTTTTGTGCACAAATCAGAAAATACATTGTACATTTTACCTACAGGCCAAACAGTGTCTGTTGGCGACAAAGAACCCAGCAAGTTGCTATTTTTAGATCGAATAAAAGTTGTCAAGAACAGGCGCTTACATTTGGATGTGTCCACTGATAGTAGGTTTGGTTGTGATCAATCAGAATGATGTGGGAATAAAAATGTATGACAGTTTGGTATGATGACATGTAATTCAAATATGCTGAAATGTAATATTATACATGATATAATTTAATTATGGCTGTTGCCATGACCATAAACCCCAAGACAGGTTTAATGTTATGTAAAATCAAAATACCAAAATCAAGCACCTACTAGACTAATCTGGTCCACGGTGCGGGAAGATTGAGGCCTTCGTTAAATGTTCAACGTTGGCCAATAATAATTTTAACAATGTACGTACGTTGTGTCGTTTTTTATTATGTTTTATTTTGTTGATCAATTGATAAATATGTCTTCCCAACATATTACAAATCAAACAGAAATAAAGTCTTAGAGAACTACAACAATTATTGTTGCCGTCAAAACCTTGCAAGGCCTCAAAAGAGATAGACTGGATCGCCGCGCCGCGCGGCGCTCATTGGCTCAGTATTGAACTTGCGTCAAGGCCGATGCGCGTAGATTCCCAGAATGTTTACTTTCGGTTAGATTCTTCGACAGCATTCGCAGAGGTGACTGCCGTTACAGAGGTGAGTAAAACTGACCATCGAAAGGAAAATAAGATTCATATTGGTAATACTAATAACATACTTGCACAAGCATGTATCTACCAAAACTGTATGGGAGCACATAGTTGGAAAGGCGTGGTGAAGCGATCAAATCGAATCGTCCGTCTGTCAGTGCACTGATCTGATCAGCCACCACGATTGAACGTCACTGTCTGTATTTTGTATGTAAGCAGAGCTTCCAAACTAGTTAAATCCTGATGTAGTTTACAAAAACAAAACAAAATCTCATTCCTGTTCCATTGTTATTCTTGTAGTTGTGATATATTCTAGTGAAACTGAAAGTAAGTGTTAAAAGCAGAAAAGCCGGACTGAATCAGGTAATTGGGTTGGGAAAGTTTTGCTAAGAAATCCTGTTATTTCCCTGGGTTAATAAGCATCTCTTTGTCCAACTATTTACACAATTTATTTGACTAGTTTGTGGTTTCAATTGAAATTATTGTTGTATTTATTTCTAGACTACAAGAACTTGCATTGATTGCATTTCATTGTTACAGCACAAAACACTGAATGACACATACTATAGCCTTCTCGTTTTACAGTATAGGTACTGATAGTTGTATACAAGTTTGAATATCACTTTGAACACTGCCACATTCAGTTCTTTTCATCATTGAATAATTTTGTTTCAGGAAGCAAGCACCACTTTTGTTGTTGATGAAAACCCCTGTACAGTCAGAAGTGTGTCAAGCTCAAAGTATTATTTCACAAAAGGTGAGAAGTTATTCGTTACATTTGCAACATTTATTGTTGAAAAATATTAAACATAAAGGCAGAATTTGTTTGTCTTGTGATTGTGATGCCTACAACTACACCCGCTTGTGATTTCTCAGTCAAGTTACTGCAGATTTGTGTATATTTCAGTCTCATGTGGTATTTGCCATATTTTTGTGTGAACATGTGTATTTTTCAAGACTTAGATTCTGTGATAACATAAAATACCATAACACATTTGACACCAGTGCATCATATAATATTTTTGGATAATTCTCATTACGCATGATTTTTTATTGTGTCACTGTGTGTACATTTACATGTGTTTTTAAATGTCAACAGGTGACAGTTCCACTTTTGGAAGAGGTGTGCAGTGAGATTGCAGAAAATGAATGCCTGTCAGCTGATCTGTGAAGCCATGTTAAAACCTTGGACTGTAAGTGTTTAGGGAAACACTGTATGAATGAATACAATTTTGTTGGAGTAGTGTTTTCACTTTTGCTTATAATGTAAAACAATTTCAAGTTTAAATTTCAAGTTATTCAGTTACGCTGAGAATAAGCTGTCATATATACATGACAAGTAAGCAGTGCTCCCTGTATGGCATACGTGTAATTATTGTTGATCATTCGCGTACACATTCCAGACTTGTCAATGTGCAAGTGTTCTTTTTGGATACAATGGTGTGTGTGTTTGCCTTTCTTTTAAAGTTATACGAGGCAGGGAATTATCCCAAGATATGGACTAATAAAAATCTATTATTGTATATATATATATATACAGTGGACCACCCCCCCCCCCCCCCAATTTGATAATCCCTCCCTTTTAAGACCTTATTTTGTCAGTTTGTCTGTGCATAACTTCTGTAAATTTTCCTTCATTTTAAGACTGCCTCCTTTTAAAGACCCGCTTTCTCAGATTGTTTGAGGTAATACAAAGGTGGTTCTATTGTATGTGTTCAAGTGTAAGACTTTGTGGTCTGTTTGACAGGTGCTGTTCTTCGGGACAAACTTCAGGTGTTTGAGTCATGCCTTGGTCTACGAGGGAAGTTCCGGAACGCGGCCAAGGAAAAGGCTCACTCACTGTACTACGCAAGCCATGCAAGCATTACAGAGGTCACCAAGTCGACTCATGCATCAGCTTCCATTTGCCTCAGGATGTTTGAAAGGCTGGTCGAAGCAACCTATGGGTGCAAACAGGAAGACAACGCGAATGACCGACCGGTGCCAGTGTGTGAGGAAGGATGTGATCAGGTATGTTGCTGGGAGTGTGGTGAAGAAACTAAAAAAGAAAGTTTGGGGCCTCAAGAAAGGTGCATACAGATACGAGAAACTGCGCTGTTTAGAAGCACTGAGGTTCAGTGAGCTGTCAGAAAGTGATTGTGATTCTTCAACTGACATGACAACGGTGCTTAACCGAGGAGGACTGACATTTGTCAAAGACAACATTGTGCAAATGTTCCTTGACATGCAGGACATTTTTCGTCGGACTGTGGGTGTCGCTTGCTCTGCCAAAATGAAAGCTGATGACAAGGACTTTCTGCAACAGTGCCAAATCAATGATACAGTGCCTGTGCTTTTTTATGACACAGTTTATGCATTTGACATTTCTTTGAAAGTGCAAGAAGATGTTTTCGAAAATGCTGTCCTGCTTTTTTTTTTAAATCCGAGTCCACCACAAGCTGAGGACAATGTCAATGATGGACAAGGTGCAGCGCGGGTGGAAAGAGTAGAGCATGAAGAACAGGTTGCGTACCAGTGACACTAACATTAACAAGGTGTGAGACGGGCAAAGTTAGCTACATATGCAGTTGATCATATCATTAGTGCCTGTCCACGGATGCTCCCCCCTTGTTTGTGTGTATGTATGTGTGCAGGTTTGCATTTCAGTCTGCATGAGGTGAGCGATAGTGATTTTTAACTGTTGGTGCTCAGTGATTTACAAGCATGTTTTCTGTTGCTATGTAAATTCTCCTGTCTTATGTAGAACTCACACACTTTGTATTACATTTTTTTTTTTTTTACAATAATCTCTCTTGGTGCTGGGTACAAATATTTTAAAAGTTTTCAGGTTCATGTTATTCTCTAGTTTCACTTTTTGTTTTACGCTCGACACGTGTTTGAATCTGTATCTGTCTGCAACTGTGAGTAAGTACACCTGAATCCAACATACTAAAGAGAAATAGAGAGCTTCAGTATTTAGTCTGTACTTTAAAAAAAATTGTTGTTGCTTGCATTTTTTTTCCGTTGTATTTTTTATGTCTTGAAAATAATAAAAATTGCTTTGAAAATGTATTGTGTACCGCAGTCAGAAGTAATTTATTACTTTTGGGAGTTTAGTAACGTGATATCAGTTTTCAATTGTTCGTTCACTTATATTGCTTTCAGATTTAACACACAAGAAACAGTAGCACGGTTTTCGTTGCGAAAATGTGCATTGGCAGTGCTACGCGATCGAATTGTGTATTATGTACACGCGGTGTTCTTCTGGAAAAGACCGAAGCGACATGTGACGTCAGTCGTTCAGCCTGCGAGCGGTGGGAGGGGGGGGGGGGGGGGGGTTCACATGGTTTGTTTGTTTGTTTGTTTCAGAACCACACCCATATACACACATTTCACATGTAAACCATTTGTCCGCCCCCTGTCGATATTTATCGACTAAGTTCCTTGTGATAATTGGAGACGAGAGATGATGCATGCGTGTCTTCGTGTTTTCCAAGCCCTGAGACTTTCGCTGTGAACGTGGGATCTTTTTCGTGCGCATGTGTGCACACGGGGGTGTTCGGACACCGAAGAGAGTCTGCACAAAGTTGACTCCGAGAAATAAATCTCTCGCCGAACGTGGGGATCGAACCCACGCTGATAGCGACCAACTTTCTTCTTTATTTGGTGTTTAACGTCGTTTTCAACCACGAAGGTTATATCGCGACGGGGAAAGGGGGGAGATGGGATAGAGCCGCTTGTTAATTGTTTCTTGTTCACAAAAGCACTAATCAAAAAATTTCTCCAGGGGCTTGCAACGTAGTACAATATATGACCTTACTGGGAGAATGCAAGTTTCCAGTACAAAGGACTTAACATTTCTTACATACTGCTTGACCAAAATCTTCACAAAAATTGACTATATTCTATACAAGAAACACTTAACAAGGGTAAAAGGAGAAACAGAATCCGTTAGTCGCCTCTTACGACATGCTGGGGAGCATCGGGTAAATTCTTCCCCCTAACCCGCGGGGGGTGCGACCAACTGGCAACAAAGCCAGCGCGCTACCAACTGAGCTACGTCCCCGCCCGCTGGCCAGGAGAACGGAAGACGCTAGACGAATTCCACAAATTAATGGGTCGTTATTCTTACGGATTGTGGAAGAGTTGCTTTCCCATGTTTTTCGTTACATAGAAACACTGTCACTGAGTGAGGCAAGCTACACGTAATATTGTAGGCTATTGTAGGCTTGCCTCGCTGTTTCCATGAAAACAAGGGAAGCAACTCTTCCACAACCCATACAAACTTGACCGAACATCCTCTACTTTGTTATATTTAGTCAAGTTTTGACTAAATATTTTAACATCGAGGGGGAATCGAAACGAGGGTCGTGGTGTATGTGCGTGCGTGCGTGCGTGTGTGTGTGTGTGTGTGTGTGTGTAGAGCGATTCAGACTAAACTACTGGACCGATCTTTATGAAATTTGACATGAGAGTTCCTGGGTATGAAATCCCCGAACGTTTTTTTCATTTTTTTGATAAATGTCTTTGATGACGTCATATCCGGCTTTTCGTGAAAGTTGAGGCGGCACTGTCACGCCCTCATTTTTCAACCAAATTGGTTCAAATTTTGGTCAAGTAATCTTCGACGAAGCCCGGGGTTCGGTATTGCATTTCAGCTTGGTGGCTTAAAAATTAATTAATGACTTTGGTCATTAAAAATCGGAAAATTGTAAAAAAAAAAATAAAAATTTATAAAACGATCAAAATTTACGTTTATCTTATTCTCCATCATTTGCTGATTCCAAAAACATATCAATATGTTATATTCGGATTAAAAACAAGCTCTGAAAATTAAATATATAAAAATTATTATCAAAATTAAATTGTCCAAATCAATTTAAAAACACTTTCATCTTATTCCTTGTCGGTTCCTGATTCCAAAAACATATAGATATGATATGTTTGGATTAAAAACACGCTCAGAAAGTTAAAACAAAGAGAGGTACAGAAAAGCGTGCTATCCTTCTTAGCGCAACTACTACCCCGCTTTTCTTGTCAATTTCACTGCCTTTGCCATGAGCGGTGGCCTGACGATGCTACGAGTAAAATGGCATTGCGTTCAGTTTCATTCTGTGAGTTCGACAGCTACTTGACTAAATATTGTATTTTCGCCTTACGCGACTTGTTGATCTTGTGGTGACAGTGGAGGCAAAGGGACAAGGTGCCCTTAGAAGTTCCAACCATTCTACTTTTCTAGCAGACTTTGGTTCTATTGCAAGTCCTGCATAATCTTAGCTTCCTTCTTCAACTGCTTGAATCAGTGGACCGATTGACATTTGCCCTTCCTTTGTTTCTTAATTCGATAAAATCGCACAAGTTCATTTGATTAAAAAATTAGTTGACGCGATGGCAGACATGAAATGTGTGTGTGTGTGTGTGTGTGTGTGTGTGTGTGTGTGTGTGTGTGTGTGTGTGTGTTTGTTCGAACCCACGACCTCCCGATCACGGGGCGGACGCCTTACCACTAGGCCAACCGTGCCGGTTTTACCACTCGCGGTGACCCGAGTGATATCCAAACATGGCTAAATTCAACACAGTGCACTGCGAAGGCACCGAGTACTCCTCGGATCAAGGGCGTGATAATCGGTCAGAACACAGTTGTCAGAAATCAAACATGTAAATCAAAATTAATTGTTAACGTGATAAAATTCACCAATGCTAGAAGTAACCGGCACAATTCAAACTGAAACACTGCCACCAGAAAAAGCAATGCACTGAATAAATCAAACAAACCCAGGAACGAGCAACGCATAAAAAAGACGATTAAACAGAAGCATAACAATAACATCTCAATCACGCAGCAACAAAACAATCAAAAGTACTAACCAAATAACAAGAGCGCTTTTCCCCACTTTTCCTTGGCGTTAGCTGATTCGAAATGAGAGTGCCAGTGAGATCGACGCGGCTTATAAAGCAGAAAGCGCAAGACAAGGGGGGTATATCGGAGGGGGTCTTTGCTTTCATACAGGAGGGTAGCAACTCCCGGACGGCAAATCACGGCGAGGGAACCCCCCGAGCCAGAAGCCCGTGGCGGCGAGGATAGGTTCCCCAGTCGAGTGGCGCGGTTCTGTGACGTGACGCGATGACCACTCGGCACTCGCGGTGACCCACACACAGATCTCGCAGGGCGGCCTCGGGGGTCCCTCTCCCGAGCCCATCGCTTCTGTCGTACTTCTTCCTGGGGGTCCTTCGCGCCTCGGGTCCACATCACATCGCCACGCGTCGCACTCTAAACCTGCTGCCAAAGCAAACCTAACAAGACGAGATATTCATCGGTGCTGTGTTGTGAATCTGGCCTGGTGGAAACTCAGCGTGACTGTCGTCTGCTTACCGGCGCAGACCCTAAGACCATAGATTTACTATTGCTAGAAGTAGAGCATCGTTGCCAAGACATCGGAGTCTGCGTGGGAGGCCAGACATTACCTAGCGACGTGTGTCTCTTCTGTTTCTAATTGCTCTATTCCCGGCAAGCCCCTAAATGATCCAGGGATAAACTCCGCGACGCACAGGGCTTCCATGTATATCGTGATCCGAGCGACGCGGCCTTCGAAGGTCAAAACCCGTGTGGTCCAACCCGGCAGGGGGCTACAGAAAGTAGGCGAGAGAGATGCATGGGGGGGGGGGG